>NW_020292171.1:48808-108863 GCF_003184845.1 Aspergillus ibericus CBS 121593
TTTTTTTTTTTTTTTTTTTTTTTTTTTTTTTTTTTTTTCTTCTTTTGGTTTTTGGTGATGTTGACTTCTCTTCTCTCTGGGTTTCTGGGTTATGGTTTGGTGTTTGTGGGAGTTGGTGGTGTTGTCGGATCGGATAAGATACCTCCGAGCCGTTGCATTTTGGTTGCACATTTCTGCATAGCGACACATTATGGATTTCGTGATACCTGACGTCGGTCTTATACTATTACTAGCAGCTTGGTATTATCCATCGTACGAAGTCACCCCCAATTCCAAGGCCTTGATCTGCAGCGCCAGCAATCGCGAGTAATACCGACCCAATGCCAGGTTCCCTCCCATCAGCCACAGACCGGGATGACCAGTCCGACGCCACATGCGCATTTCTCCTCGCTCGTCGAATCCCCATACATCATTGACCTTGGCACCCTCGTCGCCGAAAATGATGCGCGCCTGCGTCGACATGTTCTGGTACCCCGTGGCCAAGACAATCTCGTCCGCTGCGAGCTCCGTGCCGTCCGCAAACCGGAGCCCGTGCGGGAGGATCTCCGTGATTTCCTGACCTTGCTTCACCTGGATCTTGCCGGCAGCGATCAGCTGGCTGGCCCCCACGTCAATGTAGTAGCCTCCGCCCCGTTGCATGTACTTCAGGAGTAGACCCGCATCGTTCGGACCCCGGTCCACTCGGAAGCCGGCCCGCTCGAGCCCTTCTAGCGTGGCCTGGTCTTTCTGGTTCTGTAGCCGGGTGACCTTGATCTGCTGCGCCTTGAACAGCTCGGACGGGATGCTCCAGAGGTAGAGGTCGGCATCCTCGTTCGGGGGGCCGTCTTCCTCGTACAAGCCTTTGAGACCGATGTCGACGATCGCTTCCGACGAAATCACGCAGGTTGAGCTGCGCTGCACAATCGTCACGTTGTATCCCTTCTCGTAGTAATCTTGCGCAATGTCGTGGCCGGAATTGCACGCCCCAACTACCACCGCCTTCTTGCCTTGGGAGTTGGGGTTGGCACCGGGAAACTCGCTGCTGTGGCAGATGCGATCACCTTGGAAGGAGTCAATACCCTTGAAATCGGGCAAGTTCTTCTTTCCGGAATGACCAGTGGCCTGGACAATATACCGAGGGTGGAGGGTGCGAGTCTCCACGGTGCCATCCTCCTTGCGCCGTTGCAGGTCAATCGTCCAGACTTTCTCTTTGCCATCCCACGAGGACTTCTGGATGCCCGTTTTGGTCCACACATTCAGCTCCATCAGCTTGGCGTAGCACTCGAAAAACTCGGCGAGTTTGTCCTTGGGCGTGAAAATAGGCCAGTTCGGAGGGAAGGGAATATAAGGCAGATTGTCGAACCACACCGGGTCATGCAATACCAGCTGGTGGTAGCGTCTGCGCCAGTTGTCCCCGATGCGGTCCTCTTCGTCGATGATCAAAACGTCGATATTCAGCATTTTAAGACGAGCCGCGATGGTAAGGCCAGACTGCCCGGCACCTGTTTCAGTCAGCCTAGATCAATACGAGGGAACAAAAGACATACCGACGACCAGGACAGTCGGAGACTTGCCCTCGACATTGATATCGGCCGTGCGACGATCTTGCCAGTTCTTGCGACCCAGGTTCTCTCCATGCTGCGCGCCCACTGGCCTTTTGTGATCCACCGCTTCTGGGTGGTCAACAAAACCCACCATAGACGTGAAGAAGGTGAAAATCTTCCATTCGCCATCCTTCTCCGCCAGTCGGACCAGGCCTCTTCCCTTGCGAAGGGAGTCAGAAAGCGTGATGAAAAACAGCACTCCCGTGACGTCTCCAAACGCATCAATGGGCCCAACATAGGGTCCCTTGAAGGGTGACGAGCTGTCAATCTCAATCTTGCTGGGGAGACGGCCAGACTGGAGGAGGCTGGAGATGTTGTCTTTGCCTTTTGCAGTGTGAAAATCCCAGGTCAGACAGAGATGATCCCGCCAGAAGCCGTCTTCGAGGAACAAGTTGGTAATAGCCTGCACATCCCCCTTAGCCAAGGCCGTGTTGATCTTCTCGACGAGCTGCGACGCGACCTGGGTGGCATTGACATCGGTTGACGTGCAGGTCTGAGGGAATTTGCCCACGGGGACATTAAACGAGCCGCGTTCGACCTGGATGTTGGACATGGTGTTTGGTGCAAAGCCGAGGTCGTGCGGGGTCGGATTATTCCCCGGTGAAGGAGGAGGGGAAGCGGGGGGTTAAATAGCTTCTTGGAACCCCGCTTGATAATCAACTATCGATGCAACAGGTTAGTAAGGCTCGTGACTGGGCGGCATTCGATTCTAATTTGACAATTGGATAAAATGAAGCGAGGAGGCAGCCAGATATGCTTATGTAGGGTGAAAAGGGGTGATCGATGTGACACGACATCAAGTGGGGTTGCTGAGGGGTAACGAAGGTTGCATTGCCAATGTTGAACGGAGGAAGACATGATGAAACAAAGGAGGGAAAAATAGAAGGGAAAGCAACGAGAATAGAATTAGCATACATTGAAACAGTTATCGAGAATCCGATTCAGCGTCTCTGTTTACTCCGGTTGGTTTCTCTCCATCTCTTTAGAAGCTCGTCGGCCGAATCCTCCTGCTGTGCCTCGGATATCAATATTGATTGCTAATTTACTGGGATATATATGTTAATAAAGCTATACTTCATATCAACAAGCATCATTGGTCTAGTGGTAGAATTCATCGTTGCCATCGATGAGGCCCGTGTTCGATTCACGGATGATGCATAGCTATTTCTTCTATTTTTTACCCTCCGCACGGAGTCAGCGTAGCGTAACCCGCACTCTTTCTTTTCCTCTGCCTTTCCCTTCCTTTTTCTTCTGTTTTATAACCCCAGTGCTCGGTTAGGATGATGATACTATGCGCTGCGCTGATATGTGTCAATATATGCAATGAAACTAGTAGAGAGTGACCACTGAGGGGAATATGTACAGAGAAATCTAATTATGTAGTGCCCGAAGATATACACCCTCCAATCGTACATGTCACAATCATGTGACAACATCTCTCCTTCTCCTCCGGCTTTGACCGGCATATCGACTTTCCAGACCGAGTCGACCGAGCGCCAACGTCTCCAGCGTCTCTGTCCTGCCTCCCCACACTTTGCCTCTCCCAGAACCATCCGGCTTCCTCTGGATCGGAGGGATCCAGCACGTCACTGCCGCACCGAAGAGCATGCATGCTGCGAATACGATCATCACGTAGCCGTGGCGTCGGACCGGCGCTTCTCCAAAACCTCCTCCAAAGTTGTAGTACGCGGAGAATATTTGCACCACCACCGAACCGACCTTTCCAGCCCCCGCGCTGAGGCCATGGCAGGTGGCGCGGTAACGAGTGGGAAAGATCTCAGCGGGAATGATATAGGTTGTAGCGTTTGGCCCTATGCACATTAGCTTAAATCACAAGTTCTACGAGAAGAGGCATACCAAAGTTGAACAGGGCTTGTCCAATGACGTACAAGACCACCGCCACAGGCCCCTCTTTTTGTATGCTGATAAGCATACTGCCCAGGGCGATGAAGAGAGCCGATAGTGCGAGAAAGGAGTATTTTTGGAGAGCCACCCGGTCCAGTTTATGGATCACCAAGATGAGAAGGAGGCCGCCGATAAAGCTGCCGACGTTGAGAATGACGAGGGCATGAGTGCAACTGGCAAAGAACATGTCGTAGACGTTTGCGGAAGGGCTGTCGTTCGTCTGCCAGTAGGGTGCCGGAGCGCTCAAGTGCAGTGACCCCCAGGTCTTGGCCAAAAACTGCGGGCTCGAAAGACTGATACCGTAGAAGCCAAAATCAAGGAAGAACCAAGAAACCGATGTCGCCGCAAGAGTGCGCCAGTTCCCTTCAACCCAGAAGTACTGGGTAATATCCTTTCGCGTCAGGTGCCAATGGGAGTTCAGGGTCGCAGGCTGGAGGATGCCCGTTTGAGAGGTGGAAGATCGGTCTTCCGCCGTGATAGTCGTCAGTGAGATCGCCGGCTGCGGCATATGGTGCCAGCTTTCAGTATCCAGGGTCGGAGATGAGGAAACCGCGTTGAGATCGGTAAAAAGGGTGGTAGCATCGAACTCTGTCGTCACCGGATCATCGTCGATCTCCATGAGAAAGCGGGGAGACTCGGGAACGAAAAACCGGAAGCATGTAGCGATCGCTGCTGGAATTACACCGATACCAATCACGTAGCGCCACATCCTATCCACGGACTTGGTCATATCATCGGTGTCTCCACGGCTGGCGGCGACAACGATCAGCGACACCAGATTCGCCCAGATCTGCCCCAACGGCTGCATGAAGAACACGGAAGCCATCATGCGTGCACGATGTTTGGTCGGCGCGAATTCGCTCGTGATGACGGCACTCAGAGGATAATCTGCGCCCACCCCGATTCCCACGACGATGCGCCACCAGATAAACCAGGCATAGATGTTCATCGAATCATTCTCGCCACGAGAGGCCATAACGACACCCAGGGTCGATGTGATCATGAGGATCAACTCCAGACCGTACATCTTCTTGCGCCCGTGTCGATCAGCCAGGTACCCGAACAAGATCTGCCCTAGAAGCGTGCCGCCCAGTGTCGCGATGTTGAACAGAGTGATCTTGATCGATGAGATCTCCTTTCTCCAGTACACGTATGAAATCATCGGAAGAGCCATGTTGCTTGCAAACAGCTGCGCCAGTCAGAATCCCGTCGATTGCACTGATAATGGAAGACCGACTGTGTATCCATCGAGAAAGAAGCCAACACCCGCAACAAAGACGACTAACAGCTGGAATCCCTGGCGGTCAATAGTGTCGTACACCTGCCGAGCTCTGACCTCTCGGTCCTACCGCACCACCGCACCATCAGTACTTGGTCATGTCACGGGTGAACGGACATACCTGCTCATGCTCGAAATCCCGAGCTCGGTCGGTCTTATACCATCTCGTGCGGAAGTTGCCCATGGCAGTACTGTAGTGATCGTGCGTTCAGATAATATGTAGCAATCAATAGATGACATCATGGAGGGCCATTGCATGCATAGAATGGAGAACAATCCTGCGGCCCCCAGATCGAGGATGGAGGCCAAAGAAAAGGATCGCGCATGGTTGAAAGAAAGGAGAGGGCGAGAGGGGTAGACCCGGCCCACCATGTGTCCGGAGCACAACGGGGGCAACGTCCCTAATCCGCGAAAGTTTTCACTATGGGCAGGGGGACCGGTGATTGGCAGGCTGGGGGACGGCACGTGCAGTAGCGGCCGATGCGGGACGAGGCGCATGGGGCAGCACCCAATTCCTCGCTCCACGTGCGGCACGTGCGGGCACGATGGGGACTCATTGGGGCCCACCTGCCCACTTGGGCGCCCTTTGGCAGATGAACGAAACGCCACGAGTAGTAGCATGATCCCGGACGACAACCGGTGCCTGGCCATTGTCCGAGGTGCCTTCCACCGGATACGAGGCGATTTGGCCATTTGAATTTGCCCAGAGATAAGAGACGCTAATCGGGAGCCCGTCCTACCGGTCGGCGCGGACACGTGCTCCTCGTGCCTCGTAAGATTTCTTGTTTGATCCTTGACAATAGGGGTATAGTATTGTAGCGACTGACTCAAGGCGAAAAAAGCAATGTGCAATCCTCCGTACCAACGCCAACCAAACTCCTTGCTGCGAGCTCGTGCAATCGAACTAGATGCTGTGCCAATTCCCAGCCCGCTTGCTATGGGTATCATGTCCAAATCTATGAAGGGTATTAAGTTATGTGGTGTGCTCGGTGAGAAATCGACAGAATTCTTTTCGGTCTATACAGGTCAGAGGTTGAGCGATTAGAATCACAGAGAGCACAACATACCCGAGTCGTCAAGAAACTGGATGGATAATGTCTTCATCTGCGAGAGAATGTCAAAGTTGGGCTGTAACTGGAGAACCACTGGCTTTCCCGCCTTCTTGCCCGGATTGAAGCTGTCGATGCAGGTGACCGGGATGGAAACATAGCGCTTCAGCTCTTTGCGTTGGGAGTTGGCAAAGAATAGGATGACCTGTTTCCCGTTATGGCCACGTAGGATGCGAAGGTTCTGGCTGATGCACTCTTCTCCTCTCCCTTTGGATTTAGCCTCTGCAATGCCCGCAATGAAGACCAATCTCGAGCCCAGTATCAGTTCCTGAAATTGCACGCAATCTGCTTCGATATCAGCAGAGATCAACACCGAAAAGCCTAGCTACCGACCTTTCCAGTCTTCAAAGGTATAGGAAATTTGCGCGAGAAACACAGTTTGAGCTGATTGAACAGTTTGTTCGTCCATGAAGGAAATACGAAGCGATGGCTCATTCGGGAGTTTAGGATGCTCGAGGTGAGGGACTGGAAGCTTTGTGTCGTTGACTGGGCGTGAAAAGGCAAATTAGCGAGGTCATTTACTGGTCTTCTGGCACACATACAGGTATGGACTAGAGGCGTCTGCTGACCCGGCCCTCCACCCAGTTCAAGGCTTTTTAAACTGCCGGTGGCATCCTTGCGGATATCAATGTAGGTGTAGCGTAATTTGAAGAGCTTGTTACTTCGAACGAAGGAGCTGCAGTAGCTGTCAGCATACGTTGTTGTCATAAAGCAGCCATACGAACATGGTCACAGAATTGTTTAGCGGTAAACGGCAAATGTCGTCGTACAAAGAGAAGCACGAAGCCTGCCTCGACCGGGATCCAATCGAGGACGCCGTGCGGCTGAGGGGAGGAAGGAATGGAGGCGAGGTGCCAAAGCTGGGAGTGGAAGAGTTCGTAGAGGAGGAGACTGTGCTTTCGCGTCGAGACACGGAGAGCGGAAGAGGCCAGTCCTCCGCATCAAAGTGGGAGCCTGGGGGGCTCATGGCAGACGCAAGGGGTTAAGTAGCAACGGCTCCGACCTTCTGCTGTGCACAGTGCAACGCGGCGGGTAACTGATGGGCGACGATCGTGCGGATCCCCAGAAGCTGATCAAATGAAGGGTCCAGGACAATTGCATCATTCCCTAGGTAACTTCCCACTGCACAAGTCGCCAAATCGTGCGAAGCGAGCGGCGGGCTGATCGAGGGCGAGGTTATAAGGCGAGTGCTCAGTTAGGCAAGTGATAAGGATATGCTGGAGTGGGCGCCATAGGAACCTCATGCCCAGGCCCAGGGCGGGGGAACGGCGGACAACGTGCTCGAAAGGGGCCCTGTGATTTGAGACTCCCCGGCGACGGGTGGAGCCACATCCCTGTAGCCGGTACACCTCGTGGTGATATGGATGGTTCGAGATGGGCTTTTAGAATGGTGTCAGTGCTCCAAACTGGTGAACAGAGACGCTGCCCCGATATCCACCCACCTATTATAAGACCCCCTCGAGGAAGTCGTGCGCGTGTGGATAGGTCCCCGCCGGTCATGGAGTGGATGCGGCTAACTCCTGGTGGATCCGAGTCCTGGGGTGGGAGCAATAAAGCCATTTGTTTTCGATCAGTCGGTATTTGCTCGGGTGCATCGGGTCGGCAGGATGACCACCTGTACGGAGTAGGCAGGCTTATGTGCTGTAGTCCATGCCGTGCATGAAGGATGAAGGAAGAGGCACCAAGTGGTGGTGCATCCTCAGACGATGATCACGTGATATGGATCAGATTGGCACCGGGTTGCCTTACATAACACACGCGCTTGCCTCCTCCGACTGCATACAGTATTCCGTACGTATATAACTGGCTCCAGAACGAAAAGGTAGTATTAGTCTATGTACTTCTATAAGGACAGCCCTATCTACATGGGGCATCCTCAGATCAGAAAGAAACGAAACCAGATGCAGAACACCAAAACTCCGGCTAGGCTTCGCGAAGCTTGACAAAACACAATGCAGGATCGGCGTACAGCCGGGCAAGACGAAGCGAGCGACCAGCTGTCGGCAGCATGAATTGGCAGGCGCTTCATCACGGGCCATAGAGCGTGATCCACAAAGCCGCTATAAATTAGGGTATATATATGCGATCGGAAGCAGAACATCTTCAGAGCCATGTCAGAAATCCTGCGGTATTGTATAAAAAACGCTTTCTGAGGCGACGACCAGCGCGCGACGTTCGGGACATGGCAGGCACTCACTTTATAGACAAACACGCCGTAGCCACAGGACTGGGAAAGGTGGCGCGCAGGCGACGCGACAACTCACATGAGCCAAAGTAGAGTGACATGCCCACGATGGGCAATACCGTGGAGGCAAACCATTATATCTATGATGTCCAGTCGCGATTGTCGTACGGGCCGAACTCATCCAACCGGTAGTCGTAGCCTTGCCTCCGCCATAGCCACGAGGTGATGTCGCGCAGTAGTAGTTCCGCTGCGCACACCCGTTCGCGAGGCAATCCTCGTTATCGAACCAATGACCAATCCCAGCCCTGTCCTCCAGCACATATTTATTGAAGGGGCTTCTGAGCGATGATGCGGTAACTCGTCGTCACCAGTCGCATGGTGTCCATCTTGATAAAGGCCTCGCCATCGAGACACAAGCGGTTGATCAGGGTCTTAAAGTGGCGGGGCAACACGTGGGTCTTAACGAGCCCCAGAATGACCTGGCGCATGGAGCGGAAGTAAAAGTCGACCTTGTCGATCAGCGGCGCCTGCAGGCCTCCGACACTGGCGTTATCCGATCGAACGACGGTAAATCCCGCCTCGGTCAGGGCCTTCTCGAGGCTCTCGGGGGTGGGAGTGCCCACGGCGCCGATGAGAGGCTTGACGCGACGCATGAGTTCGGCATGCTCGGGGTTGCTCGGATCGTAGTCGGGCAGGCTAGCCCAATCGAGGAGGGAGATCTTGGCACCGGGCTTGACGACGCGGTAGATTTCGCGGAAGAGGGCCGGGAGATCCTTGCACAGACTGAGGGCTTGGATCTGGTAGAAGGCATCGAAACTGGCGTCTTCAAAGGGAAGGGGCAAGGTGTTGAAGTCCTGGACGACAAAGTTGTTGTTGGAGAAGCCGAGCTTCTCGTTGTACGCGCGAGCCTGGGCGATCTGGTTGGGATCGATGTTCAGTCCCGTGACATGCGCGCCGGAGTATTGCGTCATGTGCGCGGCGACTCTTCCGCGCCCGCAACCGAGATCCAACACGTGATCGCCGGCGGTGAGGCCAATGTCCTGCGCAATTGACTCCTCGTACAGCAGCTGGTTCTCCAGCACGGTCGCCTTTTTGCTCATGAACGGGGGGATGTACATCTTCTCGACGTCGCCCAGCGCGCACAGGTGGTTGAGCACCCCATAGTATGCCTTGAGACAGTCGCCCACCTTCGCCTGATAGTCCGGTCCCAGCGTCTCAACCATCTGTTTCTCATCCGACCAGTCCAGGTTGTAGATGACGTAGGATGCCATGAAGTCATCGACCTGCTTGGGCGTCAGATTGTTCAGATAGCGAAACGCCTTCCAAAAGGTCTTCCATCGCTTGGGAGACGCTGAATTGTGAAGATCCGGACGGGTCGAAGGGAACTCCTTGTTGGCAAGCTTCTGCTTCTCAACGGCGTCCAGCGAGCTGCTCTCGGAGCTCCGCCCGGACTGGCGCGACGCCAAGACGTTGGTTTGAGTTTCCATTCTCCAGCTAGAAGTTTAAAGAGTCAAGTTGCGGAGTTGACAGCAGCAGCGACAGCAGCAATAGCGACAGCTGAGAGCAGCGACAACGGAGCGAGGATTAAGAGGGAGAGGGATTGGGGAGGGTGACAAGACAGTGGAAGGCTAGAGACGGCGGTTATTTCGTGGTTCAGAAAGTGCCATGCGCCAGTCGCAATGCGATATCTTCCTCTTTTTTTTGCTCAAAGGCGGGGCTAGGCTTAATTTATAAGCACTGCAACGAAGGGAAATTTTTTTTTTTCTGACTCCTCCTTCCTGTAACAGACAGTCCCTCTGCAACGGCGCAAGGCGGCGCCGTCGGGGGTCTTAATAATATCGATTGATTTGCCGTATGACCTGCCATGGGAAGTTAGTGATGGCCACAGTGGATTTCTGTTGTCACCGGATCTGGAAAGCATCGGAAGAGTCGGAAGTGGCAGGTCCAGAGCAGCACGGGAAGAGACGGCAGCGACGAACCGGAGGATGGAGATTGGAGACTCATGGGCGATGCGCGTTGGCTCTGGCTCCGTTGTTTAGGATTGGAATTTGGTGACTAGTACTCCGCAGGTCTCTGCTCACAGGAATCGACCCCCTTGTTGGTTGGTTCACTTGGTTGGGGGGTAAGCTACTTCTGCTACGACATCAACTACGACTAGTTCGTTATCAATCCTGGTATGAGTCAAGGGTCTCCCGGTCACAACACGGACCTCTTTTCCCCTCTGATCACCGGAGCTACTTCATGCCACTGGCCTGCAGTTCGGACAATTGTCCACCATTGATTGCCAGCAGGCCTTGTACGTAGTACTTCAGGCCGCCTACCCTCCCTGGATATAACGGGCTTTGGGCGGTGATAGTGGATAGTCACCATGGAAGGATGAGATGGTCAGAGAAGCTGCTAGTGCCGGAGCTAGTGCTGTGCAGCTGGATCAATGCCCACTTCCCAGGGTACTCTACTGACTAGTGTCGGTGACCCATCCAGGGTGCTTGCTGACGGAGAACTCATGGCCATCAGCTCTACGCTGGTCTATTTGTTCCTGGTGCGCCAAGCCGTCCCCAATGCGTAGTGGGATGCAACAGGCCCATCCCACGGATGAGCTGATCAATGGGCATCCGCCGTGCCAAATGAGCACGGCCTTGGCAGCAAAGGCTTACCTGTGGTGCTTGCTGTGCTCCCGAAGCCGGCGGCGGTTTATGACTTCGAAGACCTTCATACGAGGATTGTGAGCAAAGCTTGATTTTTTGGTGATGCTCCATCTAAGTTGCTCGCCCTATAGGGATGCTGCGGCCTGGGTGTTCAAAGTTGAGATTGTGTTAGGGTTTGGGAGCCATGGACGTTCGGGGGTTCTGTTTCACTGCTCATGGCGGTATTACTCAAGAAATTCGAATTTTCCTCATGCTTTGTGCTTTGGGCTTATGGTTCCCGAGCGGACTGCAAAAATTTGCAGGATGAGCGGCTCTGACGGGGGGGCAGGAGTGGCTGGATCAGGCAATTCACCGCGCAATTCAGCGCGCGTCGGACTTTGAGCCGAGCATCCGCCCCACCCGCGCCCTGCTGGCTGCGCTGCTCGCTCGCTCGTTTCCGTATTTCCGACCATCTCTGGTCTTCCGTCTTCCGTATCTCCTTCCTCCGGCTCATCTCCGTTGATTCCGTTCCTCTGGTTTCCTCTGTTCTGTGTCAGACCTGGATGTCTTGGTAAGCCGTTCCATTCTTTTCACTCTTCCAGCGAATTCTAGGGTCCCAAATTGGGCTTGCGGCAACCAAATCCCAATTCAAATCGTATTCGGATTGCTTTGAGAGGTGGATCTATCACCCACCACCTCAGTCGTCATCGGCCATGGAGATCCTGTGAGGCCACTGCGCGATGATCACGAGCTCATCCACCGTTTTGATGCGGAGGGGTTTCGCGCTCACCCGTCCGGGGATCTCGTCGTATTTACCTCATGGAGCATGGATTGACGGTCGCAGTCAATATGGAGGCCATCCTGCGGAGACGACTAGATGGATGGATTGATTGCTCTTACGTGTGTGTAGGCCAATCTGGAAATGACGTGGCTGGTCGGGCCTGGCCAGAGCCCTCGCCATCCCTGCCCGTGCAGCTGCCGCTGGTGGTCCGACCCTTTCTTTGTCCTCGCCGACATGCGGCCATGGATCGTCGCTCGCTTGATACGACGTGTGACAACTGACAACCGAAGGGACGGGATTATCACTGAACATCATGCGCCTTTTCCACGACCCTTGATTTTTTTTTTTCGCACTATCATGACAGTCCCCACTTTGCTCCGCTCGGACTCCGACTCTATCCTCCTCATGGTAGTTATCCCAACGACAGTCCTTGAGAGTATGGTCTCCGACAGATTTTCGCCCACAGTCGCATTCCTTCTAACCCCGAATTGCATTTTTCTTATTAAGTAAAAATAAATGCAAGGAGAGCCCTAGTGAAGTTTTCGCGACGACCTTGCACGTGACCACACCTATCACTAGCAACACCCGCACTCTTCCGTAACCCTCACCACTGGCCAGGATGTCTCCCAACGATTTTCATCAGGATAAAGCTTCGGAAAACAGTATACAACATCGAAAGACGTCCAAATAAGCTTATATTTTAAGTCCAGCCCTCCCCGAACCCTTACAGCAGGTCATCCTCCAAACAGAGCGTTCAGCGGCCAGGTCCCAGGCCCACCCATTAGGCAGCCAGATATCGACTATATACCCCGGGTACATCGCAGCGGGACGATGGACCGAGAATACCAGCCTACCAGTCTTGGATGCGATCAGCTGTTCCCTCCCGGGTGGCGACCACCGTGCGAATCTCCAATCATCGTGCGGTGGCCGTGGGTGAGGCAGTAGGTGATAGGCCGCGGACAGTGGCCTCGTGGGTACCGCCGTAGTACTTGTTTCGAGGAGGTGATCTCGGTGTGCTGAGATGTACCTTATTGTAGAAGGAGGTGGGTTGAGTGGGCTGGTGGGTGGGTGGGTGTCTTCTGCCGTTTCGTCGGTGGACTCAGGGTCCTGTAGGGTTGTCATTCCTGCTCCGATGGTGTCTTACCAGAGCCGAGAGGTGCTCTCATTCGTGCATCTCGATCCTGCTGGATGATTAAGTGGTATTCTTTGTCTTATCTAAGCCTTCGTTGTTTGTACGGCTACCCCGGGTGTGTCTGGCCACTCTGGGAGGGCTTCCGGGGGGCGTAAGTTTTTGAGATTGAGCTCAGCCATCCAATCAAGGACAGGGAAGCGAGCTTGAAAGCATGCAGGAAATATTACCTAAACCGGGGTAGCTTTCCCTTGCTACATGTTCTAGTAGCACATCGGATGTACCGGGAACGATAGCTGCTCATGAATGAGCCAACATGACGGCGATATGCAGACACCACAACCACATAAGCAGAGATTACAACAATCGAATACAACTGAGAGGATACTACCGTATCTTAGAATACTTACAACATCAATCCAAACACTAACCTGCCCATCGTCCATCTCCGATCCGACATACCGCCGTGAAGAACATACATCACACCCGCACTCAGGGAATGATCATCCCAAGTCACGAATTTCATCACTTCGGACTACCTACATGAATGAATGACACATTCTCGCTCTTGCGTAAATAACCCGTTATTTCCTGTCTCCTTATTTTGTCTTTCTTCTCCAAGCTCCCTCCTGAATAGATTGCGACTTGATAATATAATCTCTGGTTAGATTCCATATTTCTTCCGATTCATAAGATAAAAGGAAAGATTATTTATACTCTACTTACACATTAGAAAGCATATACGTTGATTTATAGAAGCTATAGTATCGCTAAATAAATCCGAGTCGGGGTATCCTTCGGACTATGTACCTTAGCAGTAAGGTACCTCCGTATCCTTAGTCCTGGTGGAAAACATACTTACTAATACGTGACACATTACCTAGACAATAAACCCAGCCGTATCCACTCGATATGAGACAGCACGAAGTAAAGTTCGACTGAATAAAATCCAGAGCCCAGACAGAGAAAGGTCTATGATCTACTTCAGCCGACGAGGGGTGAGGGGGGGGTACATACTCCACCTGAACAATGAAATCAGAGGTATGGTCTGTCTGCTTTAGTTGGTCTGCGTCTTTCGAGCTGAACTTAGATTCAAAGTTTATGTTAGTTTTACTAGTCGCGGATGAATTGTCTGTTGTGTGCAACAATCTGCTATTTTATTTTATCGGGTGAATGGTCGTGGATTTCAGTACGTATGGCTCGGCATTTGCGAGGAATAGGTAGAGTAAGTTCGATCTTATCCTTTCACAGGAAGGATGGATGCCTGCTTGTAGCTAGTTGTAGCTTATGAACAAGTGCTAAAACATAGGCGTCTCGAAAGTCTTTCGAGAAGAATGTTATGAAATGCCCTGCGTAGCCGTAACCGTCTGGTTAGTTTAAGCTCCCAGACACCATTCCCTACCACGAACAGTGTCCACCATCCACCCGCAGATCCGCCCCCGTCATAAAACTACTTCCATCCCCGAGCATGAATAACACCGGCGCTCGAAACTCATCCACTGTACTTAACCGGAACAGCATGTTATCTCCCACCCACTGACTCTCCATTCCGGGTTTTTGGAGTGCTTCGGCCGTCGCTGCGGTACGGATATAGCCGGGGGAGAGGGAGTTTACCCTGATGAGGGGCATTCCGACACGGGAGCCCCATTCTGCTGCTAAAGAGCGAGTGAGTTGGTGCACGGCCGCTTTACTGGCGTTGTATCCGGCAGTATCGACGCCCTAGTGACATGTTAGGATTACTCGACAGACAGGATTGGGGAATGTTAAGAATACCTTATTCGACACATATCCACTCATACTAGCCACAAAGACTATACTTCCCGTGGTATTTGTCCTCATCACCTCCCGGGCAGTAGCCTGTGCGATGAGAAACGTCCCGGTGACATTAATGTCAAGTATACGGCGGAACGAGGAGACAGGAAATTCCGTCGCAGGGCCATTTCGAGATAGTCCGGCACAAGCGACCAGGCCCTTGAGCGGGTATCGTAGGGCAGGGATGAAGTGGGCGAAGGTCTTCTCCACAGCAGTTTCGTCCGTCACGTCGAGGGGGTAGTAGGTCAGTTGGCATGAGTATCTGGTTGCAGCGGCTTTGACTTCGTCTATGATCGAGGATTGAGATTAGCGTGATTCATGTTTCTTATTGGAGTATGGGCTCACTCCAGTTCGAAGCGGTCGGATTGGGTGCGAGATCAAGGCAGACGACATCGCCGCCGCTTTCCAGAATGGCGATTGCAAGTGTGGTTCCTAAGAAGCCGGTGGCGCCGGTGACTAAATATGGTTTCAGATTAGTTGAAGTGCTGCTGGAATATAGATAGGGGATCTCGCTTATGATGGTGCGGTTATCGAGACGAAAGAGCTCTGAGACAGGGCGTGAGGGGTCGCCTTGGGATGGTTTGGCTTCGCGGAACTCGAGGCCGTGGACGTTGCAGTCGCTTCGCATGCTCATGGTGGAGATGGTGACCGGGAAGAGATACCGAGAAGTTATGTGATAGAAGAGGATAGAAGAAAAGGTAGGTTTCCTTATGGAACAAGAGGAAGAAGAAGCCAGTATACGGCATCCAGGACCTCATACCCCTCATAAGGCGGGGCTGTCTCTTCCTTGTTGATGCATGGAGAGTCAGGCTGCATGCAGTGACCCCTCACGGATGACGGCCCGTGGGAAATGATCTCCGGCGATTTCGTGCACCTCTCCCAAAAGGGAACAGTTAAAGGCTTAGACAATAAGGCTAGCAGGTGTTTGGTTCATGGTCCTGTGCTCGTGCCAAAGTATTACACCTCCATCTAAGCGCTTCCTAGGACAAGCGCTAAGCTTGATGATCTCTGCAGGACAGGTCCGTCGACGATACCAGCAAACCTATTCAGCAAGTGAAACAGACATTTTTGTGATGGAGCTGGACCTTGTCGTATACAAGGGTCATGATTACGATGCCGGATGAAGTCCCGACCTTGGTAGCGATATACCATGCCTGCGTGGCGCCGAATCGGATGGCGTTGTCACCGGAGACGACGACGATCCAGCTGGGGCCGTTCTTCTTGATTTCAGGAATCAGGACTTTAGATTTAATGGAAGCACTTCGCACATAACATTGAACGGGCGGTGAAATCCTCAACCGTGACATAGATGCCGGGCTTGTTAAGGCATGACCACCAGTGAAGATATCGAAGCACATCTGTTGACCTTAGCCCAGAGTGGTATAACACATTTTAGCTCAGTTTCATCACAGCAAGGCCGGCTGGCCCAATGGTAAGGCGCTTGACTACGGATCAAGAGATTGCAGGTTCGAGTCCTGCGTCGGTCAACTTTTTTGGTTTTTTGGAAATCCATCATGCCTAGACAGGTAGGTGGGTTAATTTTTTTGGTCCCTCTCATTTTCTTGTACTCCATACGACTGGAAGCTTTTGCCTATGGTAAATTCTGTTAGTACGCCAATTACTGCACGGATGATGCAGGGGTTCCAGAATACAATTGCCTGGAAACGCACCGGTTGTCTTTGTTGATAGTTACGCCGG
The DNA here is from genome assembly GCF_003184845.1 of Aspergillus ibericus CBS 121593. Classification (NCBI taxonomy): domain Eukaryota; kingdom Fungi; phylum Ascomycota; class Eurotiomycetes; order Eurotiales; family Aspergillaceae; genus Aspergillus; species Aspergillus ibericus. Next base: position 64,914 of record NW_020292171.1, read on the forward strand.
GAACACTCGTGTGGTAGCCATGTACCTGCAGTATCCATAGTACCTGGCCGATCTAGTACAATTTAAGTGTGTAATGAGTGCGGTTGGTGTGTTTATGATGGGTCCTTACAATATTATTCGCCGGGGCTCTCCAGTTCTGGACAGGTTTCTCATTGAATTGGTGTACCTTGACCAGGAATGCTTCTTTGATAAACAGGCGAAAGATCTATCCAGTGCGAACTTCGATTGCAATTATCAAGAAAAGGGTCTTATAGAGGGAATGACGACTGTGAATATCAGGAATCACCAACTGCGTAACCCGTCTTATTCGAGGCTAAAATCGGGTTGATATGGTGGGTATCACTACGAGAGCATTTATATAGAGCTTGGTGTGTCGGGTATGTACTCAGAGATCAGCGGTGAGTATGACCAGGATGGTCTACGGTGAGGTTGCTATTGGAAACGGGTTAAGGACGAGATAGGTCGGTTTATGCAGTTGAGTGTTCATCACCGTCGGTGATATATTCTGGTGACCCACATGATTGAGGATCCACCATCGTAGAGTCAGATCTGCATTCCAACCTGTAAGCTCTTCCAGCACGCCCACTGGTGATGGGGCACTTCTGCGAGCTTAAGCAATACATCGACCAGGCATTGGCATAGCTAGACAGCTGTTGTCGCAAAGCGCAATTTCCCTCGAGTTCCGGGTTTATCCGTTCTAACTCGGGTATCTGCTTCCATATGCTTCACCCCACCCTCTTCGGCTTCTATCTGGGTGAGTTGATCACAAGGAATTCAGGGTAAGGTTCTTTGGCCGCTGGTCAGCTCAGAGCTATTTCATCATCGGGTCGGTGGCAGTTGCGAGATGGGAGGCGTTGCCAACGAAGCTGCTTCACTGGCCGGTCGTTAGGAAATCGGTAGCTTGGTGCTGATAAGGAAGTCTTTATCAGTATGTGGGTCAAAGCTCAGCTTGCTCATCATTTGCTAGATAGATGAAAATATCCAATGCAACTTCACTGAGAATGTCCACAAGCTGTTCAAAGTATATAGCTGACATGTTGACTCGACCGCAATTAAACCATAGTCCTCAAGTACCCCAAAAACATGAAAGAAACCTCCATAATCCGATATGGTGTAGTGGCTAACATCGCCGTCTCTCACACGGCAGCCGGGGGTTCGATTCCCCCTATCGGAGCTCAAATTTCCTTTTTTGACAATTTGTCTTTTTATCTGCACGTAGTGTAAACCTAGGACCTTACTAGACACTGTTTTGGTGTCAATAGATATCTAAAGGGGTCTGATGCCATTCATATCTTTGCCGTGCAGCCGGCATCGACAATCTGATATCAATCTGTTTGGCGCTTCCGACTTTTGCGATGAAATCTTCGAGATGGGATTGGCGCAAGCCCATGAAAGGCGAGCCTACACAGAGAAGATTGTTAATAACTGGTCAAGTGTAGGTCTGCTATACAGCATGATCAAGAGTATCCCGTTGAACCAAAGCTAGGCACTATACATGTGGCCTCTGTAAAATATCACTTAATTGCTAAGTTGTAAATATGAGAGTCTTGATCAAGCCATGATGAGGTCATTAAGATCTTGTTGTTTGGGAAGAGCTAAAATATGAATATGACAGATTAGTCGTACAAGTACGTCCTCTGGCTGGGACATGTCTTTTTGGCCGGGTAGTCTGTTGTATAGATGTGGAAGTATCAACGGGATGTAGACGAACAAGATGTATGAACTGATCACTAAGTCGCATAATTTAGGGCATAATGAACCATCACCAACAGACGCAGAGTCAGAAAGGCCATCTTGTATTTCTATCTATCTAACCACGCACAGCATACTGACGTAGTGTTCATGATGTTGGAACAGCAACCTCATTCACCCTGATTGATCGACAATCTAAGAAAGCAAGCGACGGTCTCGGCTGCCTTCACACCCTCAGGTCTGACTTCTACTTCGGTTCCATTCGCTTTCATGCCCTGACCGTTCTGATCAGAATTGAGTTCTTTGGCAATATCGGCAATCTCAGGAACCTTAACAGTCACGAAGTCATCGGACTTTTCAAACTCTTCAGTAGCTCTTTCCTCCACAGAACGCACCCTTTCCCGACCATCAGACAAGAAGGCCATGAGAGCACTTTGGCGGGCTTCCAAGCGCTCGACATTCTTTTTGGCCGCATCTATCCTTCTAGTGAGCATCCGTAGCTCATTTCTCTGTACCAATTAGTACTTATGTATCGAGCGGTGGCCGCTCTGATAGTGAGGGGTGGATGCCATACAGCTTGTATGCGAGACCAGTTCGCGAACTCGCTGCTTTTCTTTCGGTGATTCATTTTGCGCCTTTGGCTGGCGGGAGTCTAGGACAAAAAGCTATTAATGTGTGGACACAAGACATAGAGATATAATGGGGAGTTAGGTACCTGGGGAGCCATAGTTGGATTCCGACAAGTTATTTCCCGGTCGTGTTTATCTGAGTGTTGGAGGAGACCTTCGCCCATGACGGTAATGGGGACGGAATCGGTGGGCATTACTTTGAGACGGCTGGCTAAACGGATGTCGATGATCTCGGGAGAAGACGCAGATGGATGATATCCAGAGCGGAGTGTAATAGAAGTAGAATTAGAGAACGACGCTCATACGATGCACGGTATGGATAGGAGTGTGATTTGCGAGTGTGGGTAGATGTACTATCGCAACAGGCGCAAGGTCTCTGCTGGCTTGGTCTATCGAAACTGCCGAGGTCATTTCATATGGCAGGTGCAGGACACATGGAATCAAAATTTACCTGACTGGTCTTTCCTCATTCTATTCGCCAGGATAAGGATTTAGCTTTCCTACTGCCTCAATGTACGAAGAATATGTGAAGGCGTTAACATCTCATTAGACAAGTAATGGTTCTCAATGATAATAAGAAGAGAGAAAGGGGAAAAAAAAGAGCGAGCTCAGGCATTCTCTTCCTCCCCTCACCCTTTTCCTTCCCTTTGTTCCTTCTCTCCACCACTGCATTTCTGCGAGATTTCCGCCTTACAGGCCTCCCCAGTTATTATGCTCATCTCTGTCTTCTGTATGAGATCCATGATTGCATCAGACTAATGTGCCTAAAGACTATATCACATATCAGTACTTGTATTATCACGCAAAAGGGCGACTTGCACCTGAGTTTAGTTGTTCAATATCAAGCCGCGACGTCACACCTTTTGTCTCTGGAATTAACGGTTAGGTCTTTCCTGGATATCTCTTCATTAGCAGGAATGCCCGAGTCTCGAGCTTCAGGACGTTTAAATTACCGTGGTATCGCTGGTAGCCTTCGCTAAGTCCTTTTATTCTTGTCCTTTCGTGTTGTAAAGCTTCTCGATGAATATGAGTTACTAACATCCCTCGGTTCCCTCTGCAGGCTACTTCAAGTGGATCATGTCTCCTCTTCCTCCTCCCGCTCCTCCGGAACTTGAGTCCACCAGATAGACCATTGCTCCAATATCCTCATATAAAGGCAGACTTATTGGGAGAGCCTGCTTCCTAAGGAGGCGAATATTGGGGGAATGACAAGAGTGGAAAGCAGGATATCGTGCCTACTTAGAAGCATACGCAGACAAACAGGGTTTGCTGGTCACTGCCAAACCAGGCCATCGACCAAGGAGGATAACAGCCAAGAAGAAAAGATGTCTTCCAGGACTATATCGAATCGGTAGAGAGAGCTACCCTGGATTACAGGGCAGAGCATAGATACGCATATACCTCGCGAGCAACGGTCTCCCAACGATACTTCTTTGTGGACCTGTTCTGATGCCTCTGGCCATTTCTTCAACCTTGGGGCGCACCTTTCCTATGACCATGATGCTCTATACGTATTCTGAGAAGTTACCTACGCTTCATGTCTATTTGATCGGTCATTTGAATGCTGCTGGTCGCGAAGCCTCCGCTCGAGATAGCAGACGAGGTGTCCTCTGCCGTGCAAGGCAGTTATTTAGCTGAAATGCGCTTTCTGGTACATTTATCGGCCTTTTAGTATTATTCCCAAGCTGAAATGTATATATTACGGCTAGTGGTCATCTATATATCTACTCCCAAAATTTAATGTATGAAGAGAGCAAGGGAACATGGACAGGAGATAGGGTGGCATATAGGGGGAGAGGAGAGGAAGAGGTGCTTTTTCAGGCTTACATCTGTCTTTGTCAGATTGACCTCGCATCTGTTTCAGGCAAGTCTCGGTGGCAGGTGTCTCTTTGAGACCTCCCTGTGTGTTCCACTGGCAGGTCTCTTGCATAGATTCCTATGGCTTCATCAGCCGCCTGGGCGGTGATCAAGTTGACTATCACCTCTTGAAGAGGCCAGCTGGTTGCTGGGTAATCAAGGAGAGCGGAGAAGGAGCGGGGCTGACGGATGGAGAGAACGTAGGCAATGCGAGGATGGAGAGGGTGGTGATGAAGGTTGTAGAATGAGGGGGATTGATGAAGGAGGGAGGAGAGGTGAAGATGGGTGGAGAAGAGAAGGAAAGCGAGGCTAAAGATGTTCTCAATCATACAGCCTTGATCACGCGATCTCGTACCGCCAGTGTAAGTATTACGGTCTGTAGATCGATGCATTGTACCTATTTAGTTAAGTATATTCACCTTGATGATATACAACATGTAAGATTGGGATGTGCTGTGTTCAGGGGATTGCTGTCTGTAAGTATATCTCGTAGCCTGGCATCTGGATTGTTGTTGCTAGGTGATAAATTCTCAGAAATATAAGATCTCGTTGATCTATACATCATGCCTTGGATGCCCATACTCTGCCATGTCTGTCAGAAGTCCCTTATAAAACCAATGCAAGATACTTTGCAAGTGTAGGTATAGCGGCTGTGATCAAGTCACAGAAGCAAAGAAATGGAATCGTGTATTAGTAAAAGAGATAGTCTATACTCTATATAATGGCTCACCAGACCAATATCACAACCACCCTCAAGTCCATACGCATCACCTTCGCAACCTGCGAAAACCCATTCCCCTAATCTGCTTCCCAAACACCATCAGAACAACCACCCCTCCAAATGCAGGAATTGTAAACAGCCCAGAAGATCCAAACACCCATCCAGGACCAAAGCTATTGTTCCATGGTGTGATGAATACAGTCGTGAGCAATCCCAAGATAAGTCTCCAGATGCCCAATGCCGCCGCCACCTCTGAAACATGATTCGGGAAACACTCGCAAAGATATGTCATTGTAATAGGGAGGGTCGATATTGCACCCACACTAATCAAAAGGTATCCAAGTGCCAAAATCGCCCAGTGGAAATGATACTCCAGGCTTGCCCCAAAGAGGCCGAGACCGATGGGGAGCAGAACCACTGGGAACCAGAGGCAGTGGAGTCTGTATTCTGGACTCCATTCCGTAGGTTCGATCTCATTCGCTTTGGTCTTTCGGCGAAGGATGTAAAATGGAAGTCTATCGCTGATGAAATGGCCGTACACTTCTACCAGGAGGACGCCGATTGTTTGGGTAATGGTGACTAGTATTTTTGTTAGCGAATTGGACGAAGACAAAAAGGTCTGGGGGAGTACATGAAGCCACTGCCATCTTCGACATGCCGTATCCACCTTCATCTCGGGGAGCCTCGAGAAATGTAACGTTGAGGACGAAAGCCATTGTAGCGAAGCCAAAGTCAACCATGATGAAGAATCCTATTATGACAGAGACAGGGGAGAATGTGACAAGCAGGATATCGTAGAGAATAAAAATCTTCTCATCATTAGTGCCAATTAATAATGTTAATGCAAAAAGTAATTGGACTCACAAACTCCATCCAACTAACCCTAGACGACGGCGGTATTGCCCTTCCACATGCGTAGGTATTCCACCTTCGCTGTAACAAAGAGACTTTTGTTTGCTCATCCTCAGTAAAGTACGTATCTTCGAGAAGGGCGAGAATCAATACAGCCAACACGCCGTTCAGCGGCACCGTATACCAGAAAGAAATTGTCCAGGAAGTCCGCCCATCGATATATGCACCTATTGTCGGACCCATCGAGATCCCCAGGAGATAGGGAATGTGGATAAAATGGAGGCATTTGCCTCTCTGATGGCGAAAGAAGGTCTGCAAAACGACTTCCGAGCCAAGTATCAAGGGAACGCTTGCGCAGAGACCAGAAACAAGACGGGATATCAGAAACGGGGTGTAGTCTGATGGGGCGGTCATCAGAGCGGACCACACTGAGGTGAGAAGCTGGCCGATAGTCGACCAGAAGAGGCAGAAGCAAGAACCGTACCGACGGCTAAGAGGAATGATGAGGACGGCACCGACAATGAGGCCAATTAGAGCGAATGATACCTATTGCTTTCAGTGATATGCTTCTATGGCCCTAGTATGCCACGTACGGAGAGAGAAATCTGAGTCGCCGTCTTATGGTAAAGCGGCACCTGGAGGTATGATCCTTGCGTGTTCGTCAAACAAGTAGCTTCACAGACAAAGCAGGCAAGCGCCCAAATTGCGAGCGTAAGGTTTTTCTTTGAAGGCTCCCAGTTCTGACTCCTCGTCAACTGTTGCTCGCACTAGCTCATTGAAGAACATACCAAAGGATCGTTGGGGTTGTCTGATGGCTGTGGGTCGAGCACGAGGCCATCAGGAGTGGTTTTGAGGCCATGAACGGCCGCCTGGGGCTCCTCGTCCTTGAGCATGGTAGTTGATTTGAGGATGGATAGGTCGTATCCGACAACCACCGGGGTTCATGACGAGGTTCATGATGGTGATGAGGCCTTCCCCTTGCGTCTGAGTAAGCTAAATACATCCCACCGCTGATAAGCTTAACGATGTTATTGTATAGCCAAAGTGCTCATTCCTGGATTGCCGGTTTCTGCGGCATTGAAGAAACTCCGCGGATGTTGGGGAAGACGCAAGCGCAAGTCATGCAGGACTCTTGCAGCCGGTCCGAGCTCTCCTCTCTCCCTTTCCTCTGCAGCGATACCCGACCACCCCTCTTTCATCCTGTCTCATAACCTCAAAAAGTCTTTATCCATCGGAATCACTACAATACCCGCAGAATGACTGTGACTGAATCACCTTTTACCATTGACAACCTTCCGTATGGGGTGATTTCCACCCCCGAAAAGCCAACTCCGAGATGTGCCACGGCTTTGGAAGAAGACGCCATCGACCTGAGTGCACTCGAAAGAGATGGATACTTTAAGTCCATTCCAGGGTTCGAAGGCGAGGTCTTTTCCATGGTAGCTAACGAAACCCCCTTCTCCTCTCCCTCCCAGTTCTAACTCCTTCAGCCAACCCTAAACACGTTCGCCTCTCTCCCCAAAGAAACGCACGTCCAGACCAGAGCAGCGCTTCTCGACCTCCTTTCGGACAATGATATTCGCAAGGCCTATGCCATTCCACTGTCGAAAGTGCAAAACCACCTTCCGATGGAAACGAAGAACTTCAGCGACTTTTACTGCTCGCTCGAGCACACTAGAAATGTACGTCTACTCTCATACCCATATTCCAACACTGACATGAGAAGTGCTCTGAGCTCTTCTCCCTCAAACCCCCACCTTCATGGTTCGTCATCCCCTCCGTTTACAACGGGAGGCAGAGCAGTCTCCGTATTTCCGGAACTCCAATCCGTCGACCCTGGGGTGTGACAATCGATCCTAACAGACCAAATGACCCTCCTGCCTTCAGACCCAGTTCACGCTTCGACTTTGAGCTGGAAATGGGAGTTTATCTATCTCATCCTCTTCCCCCTGGAGAGATTCTCGACATTAACAACGCAAAAGACCACATATTCGGCCTAGTGATACTAAATGACTGGTCTGCAAGGGATATCCAATCGTTTGAGATGGCGCCGCTGGGGCCATTCCACAGCAAGGGATCTGGAACAAGCATTTCGCCGTGGATTATACCTATTGAGGCATTGGAGGGATCACTCTGCCATGCTAGGCCGCAGGATCCCGCCCCGTTGAGACATTTGGCCTGGAAGGGCGAGGAAGATGAGGCTACGTTTGATATTGAGTTGACTGCGAGGGTCATTCGTAAGTTTACCCTCCCTTCACCAACACCATACTGATGGCTTCAGGGAAGGGTAAATCATACACAGTTACGGAAACGAATCTAAAGGAACTCTACTGGACACCATTCCAGCAGATTACTCACCTTTGTAGTGCCGGCGAGGGCCTCTCGACAGGTGATATTTTTGGAACCGGCACCATAACCAGTGATGTTCGTCATCTCCCTAAAATATCCATCTGTACTAACAGGAAAAGCGTACCAACGACCAAGGCGAGCAAATCGGAGTTGCTTGTCTTCTCGAACGGGGTCTGGAAAGGAATATTCTCTCTGAAGCCAGCAAGGATGGTCTGCAGTTTCTAGAAGACGGGGACGAGGTGGTCATGGAAGGATGGTGCGTCAACCACCTCACTGGGGGAAAATTCGGCTTTGGGGAATGTCGTGCCATGATTCTTCCTGCTTTGGCTGAGGGATCGTGGGAGTGATGTCGCTTCACAAGTACCCACCGCGCGATTGTATTGCTGCATGAATACCATGAACTAGTATGGAGTACGGAGTACTCCATACTAGTTCATGACATCTGCCTACATCAAGATATAAATTGTCTACGGGAATCCACACAAAGCCACATGACCCCCTCAACCAATCAAAGATCCACCAGGTTAATCCCCGAGTAACCTACCCAATACGGAATACACTCACATAGAAGACGCATCGCCAATCCAAGAATGCAAGATAAGCCACCTACCTTGATGGTGCTCCCTTCATTCCGGACTCAGACACACGTCATACCATCGCCAATCAAAATAACCCCATCTTCAGTCTACTTATAAAATGTTATTCCGATCCTCGGAGATTAACTCGGTATCCATCGAGTGAGACTCCCCAACCGACCACATCCTATCTCATCCCTTGCTGACTACCTATTGTCGACAGCGAAAAAAGAAGGGTAGGGATCGACAGTGCTACCTATCCCACTATTTATGTAATCCTAAAGAAAGAAGGTCAGATAAGATAAACGACATAGTAACATGATAACAATAAACGTTGGGACATGTTATATTCTACCTTCTACGCCAGGGATATACTATTATTCCCTTTGATCTGTGTGGTTCTTGACAATAAACAAAGCATAGCACGACGAACACCAGCGTAGTAAGTAACATTACATTTGATTCACCGCAGCTATCGGCTAAAAGTGTGTCTGAGATTGGTAATCTGGGGTTGAACCACTTACTTATTTCCTACTATAGTATGGGATTAGGTCGCGCAGGATACGGTTCCTAGGAATAGAAGTTTGGAATAAGTGCGGGGATTAAAGCAAATGTAAAACATAAGGTTAGTTGAGGTAGTCAGCAAAATGAAACCCTCTTGAGTCATTTTACCAGCCAGTCATCGGACAGGTGGCCATGAGGGATTAATTTGGGGGAAGGAAGAGGGGGTAGAGGCGGGGGCGCCGCACAAACAACGCCTTCTTCCACATTACGAGCTCGGGAGCACTCAGCTACTTGATTTAACACCTGGACTTTCGCTTTGGATTTGTTCTAGCTAAATTCATTCCTATTGTCATCAAACATAACCATGAATCATCACCCATCAAGGGTTGATTCGCTTCAACGGGGCGCTACGAAATCAGGGCATCGCATCGAGGTGGCATGGACGGCGTGCAACCGCATCCCTCATGCTTGAGCTTCGAGTCATGGATAAACCATGCCGATGGAATATGCACTCCTGCCCATGAGTCCTGTCGTTAAATATGGCAAGCCATCGTCCCTGGTCGGAAAAGCCCTACTCAGATGCTGACGATGTCCACACTGTCGCGTTGCGTCAATGTTCCAAGTTTAACCCAATGCACTCTTCACTAGGATCCCACCCGTCATCCTAACGATTTGTTGTGTTTAATTCTCAAGGGTGACCTTGACCTTCTTCTCGGGTGGGGGAACGACCTCATTCTCGGCCGCGCCGGTGAGGGTCGGGAGCTCGGTGACAGCCTCCTTGATGATGTCCAAAGCCTTCTGGATCTCGTCATCGGTGATCACCAAGGGTGGCGCCAAACGGATGATGTTCTCGTGGGTTGGCTTGGCCTAAACGGAGTCAGCTTCTGATTAATCACGCAGGCCAGCAAGGTAACTTACCAACAGACCCTTGGACTTGAGCAGCATGCAAAGATCCCACGCGGAGTGTCCGTTGGTCTTGGACTCGTCGATAACAATGGCATTGAGCAGGCCCTTGCCGCGCACCGTCTGGATGACGGGGCTTCCAATGGCCTGCAGACCGTCGCGGAAAACGTGACCGAGCTTCTCAGCGCGCTCGACCATATGTTCCTCCTGGACGACCTCCAGCGCGCGGATAGCGACCGCACAGGCCAGCGGGTTACCGCCATAGGTCGAACCGTGGGTTCCCGGCTCGATGGTGAGCATAACGTCCTTCCGACCCAGTACGGCGGAGACGGGGTACATGCCACCGGAGATGGCCTTGCCCAGCAGCACCATGTCAGGCTTGATTCCGCTCCACTCGTGGCAGAGCAACTTGCCAGTGCGAGCAATACCGGTCTGGATCTCATCACAGATCAACAGCACGTTATGCTTGTCACACAGGGCTCTGGCCTCCTGCAGGTAATCCTCATCGGGAACCACGATGCCCGCCTCGCCCTGGATGGGCTCCACCAGGAAAGCGGCCAGATTAGGCCCCGCCTTCTCGAAGGCCTCCCGCAATGCCGCCTTATCGTTGTATGTGATAGGCTTGTCCGTTCCGGGAATGGTGCAGCCGATACCGGGCAAGTAAGGGCCATAGTTCTCGCGCGACTCAGGGTCAGACGACAGGGAGATGGCAGCGAACTGGTCGAGACATTGATTAGTTCGATTTTAGGTGAGGAAGCGAGGGGTTATCTGGGCGCTTACCGTGCGTCCGTGGAAGTTGTTCTCCGCACTCAGAACGACCGCCTGATTCTCCGGGATCCCCTTCACCTTATAGCCCCACTTACGGGCGATCTTGATGCCGGTCTCGACAGCCTCCGCACCCGTGTTCATGGGCAGGACCATGTCGAAACCGAAATACTTGGTGACAAACTCAGCGAAGCGGGGGAAGACATCGTTGTAGAAGGCACGGGAACTAAGGGTCAAGCGAGAGGCCTGATCGACAAGAGCAGCCACCAGCTTAGGATGGCAGTGACCCTGGTTGACGGCCGAGTATGCGGACAGGAAGTCGAGGTATTGGCGGCCCTCTGGATCCCAGACCGTGGTGCCCTGTGCGCGAGCAAAGACGACAGGAAGCGGGTGGTAGTTGTGAGCGGCGAACTCCTTCTCAGCCTGGATGGCCTCCTGGGTGGTGGCAGCATGGTACGAGCTGACGCCGTTCACGCCGTTGGTTTTATGGGTTCCATTGGTACCGTTGGACGCCATGGTGAAAGGAGAGAGGGGCAGTCGATGTGTTGAGTGGGTGAGTAAGTGAGTAGATGGGAGGGTGGGGGGGAGAGACAAGGAGAAATAGTGATAGGAAGAGGAGGGACGGGGTATCTGAAGTATAAGATAAGAAAGAGCGGACGAAAGAAAGTGGGAGAGACGTGGTATAAGAAGGACGAAGCCACGGACGGGAGAAAAGCAGCAGCGCCTGGAATGCTTCACCGATTGGGCTCGCCAACAAGAGAATTGTGACTGAATATTTTTTCCAGGGCCGAAGCTATACCGTTAAGTGCAGGTGTAGGCGGAACGAATCCCTAAGTGCAGGTGGAAGCGATCATGATGTCTTTCTGACTAAGGCGCCGCTCCGATCCACCGCCGCCCTCTCCGGAATCGTCCTCGCAACCATTCATCGTCGCGCCATTACGCTCGTCTGCCCCACGGTGGATCTCTGCGCTTGCTATCGGCCCGGAACACACTAGTAAACAGTGACCAGGTGGTATCTACGGACTATCTACGGACTACGGCGTACCCAATACTCGGGTCAGCTCCTCCTCCTTTCCACGCCCGTCGACTTACATGGCGCGCCTGACCCGTGACGACCGATAGTGCGAGTGCTAGTGCTGCAGACGACGCGACGGCGGCTTTGCTGACATCACTCCCCCATCCCAAACCACCTCCTTCGTCAATCCCCCCATCCGACGTCAGTCAGTCCAGAGGCCCCATAACCTAATCACCAGAAATCCGGGGTACCAGGCGTGTGCCTGACTAGGTCCACCGCAATCATGTCGGAACTTCGTCGGCGACGGAGAGCCTCCTCGACGGCCTCCTTATCGAGCAACTCCGCCGCCAGCTCGCATTCCTCCGATCCGGACCTGAGGCCAGCCTCCCCGGCCGCCTCGTCCTTCTCCGCCCTCCTCTCCACTCCGCCATCCGTCCTTCGCGTCTTTCTCGTTCTCGTGGCCTTCCGTCTTCTGAACGCATTGACCGTCCGAACTTTCTTCCAGCCTGATGAATTCTACCAGTCTCTCGAGCCGGCCTGGCAGGCCGCCTTTGGGGAGAGCCACGCGCCGTGGATCACTTGGGTGAGTTTTCTTTGTTCATTGGACCGTCTCGTCTGCACTGCTCCTGCAACTCCAAGACAAACGACCTCCCTGTCCGCCAATCTTCTTGGCTCCAGTGACTAATCCAGGCCGATGTCATCATACAGGAATGGCGCCACCAATTGAGATCCTCCCTTCACCCTCTCCTCTTTACCGCTGTTTACTCCACCGCCAACCTGCTAGCTCGCCTTCTCCGCCTTTCCCCCGCATGGCAAGCGGAGCTCCTTATTGCCGGCCCCAAGATAGTGCAGGCCATTATCGCGGCCGCTGGCGACCTTTATACCTGGCGATTGGCTTGTTATGTGTATAATCCATTGTCTCAGGAGGCCTGGGCTGCGGTACGTCTCGGGAGACCGCCATCCATTGCACCAAGACTGACTGCAGACTTAGCTGGCGTTGACCGTTGTCAGTCCCTGGCAATGGTTCTGTTCCACCAGGACTCTGTCCAATTGTCTCGAGACCTCCCTCACCGTCGCTGCCCTCTGCCAGTGGCCGTGGGAATGGTCATCAGGCCCCTCAACAACTACTGGGTCGGATGAGCCCGAGATAAAAGTCCAGACAAATGAGGAGCAGCCTGACGGTGATAGTCTTACCAGGTATGCCCATGTGTCCTCGGTTGTATCTATAAATGTGTGCTGATGCCGTTTCGGAGACAGGTTTCGACGATGCCTTCTGCTCGCGGCTGTAGCATGTATACTGCGGCCCACCAATATCCTAGTTTGGATGGTCCTTGCTGGCGTGTTGTTATACCGGAACGATTGGCCACGGCGAGCTATTCTTGTCCGTGAAGCCTTGCTTTGTGGGTAGGTTAAAGTTCTTCTACTAGCCCGTTGTGCAACAGCTTCTAACACTTCGACAGCTCGCTTGTTCTATCCGTGTCGGCTACCGCAGATCGATTCTTCTACGGGTTCTGGACTTTTCCACCTTTCCGGTTCCTGTATTTCAATCTTGCGCAATCGTTAGCTGTCTTCTACGGGCAGAACGACTGGCATTACTATGTGTCCCAGGGCCTTCCTCTCCTCCTTACCACGGTCCTGCCGTTCACCATTTTTGGCTTGTATCGCTCGTTGTCCCAGCCGACCGCGGGTGCGTTCAACAAGTTACAAGCTTCAGTGCAGGTTCAGCTCGCATCCGTGTGCTTCATCATGCCTCTGGCGCTTTCGTTGATCTCTCACAAGGAAGTGCGATTTATCTATCCATTACTACCGTCATTGCACGTCCTTACTGCGCCTACTCTGGCGAAATTCTTTGGTCCCGCGGTGACCACGGGAAGCGGAAGATACTTCCCAAGGCGCCTCATCTTGTCTTTCTTGCTCCTAGCGAACGTCTTCATTGCGTTCTACACGACTGTTATCCATGCATCCGGCCCACTGGCCGTGTTGTCATACCTCAGGGGTCAGCGACAGCTCCACGGTTCCAGCAACATAGCCGATCCTTCCCAGTCCGGGATCACAGCGGGGTTCCTCATGCCCTGTCACAGTACCCCGTGGCGCTCACACCTGGTTTATCCGACCATTAATGCCTGGGCACTGTCTTGCGAGCCCCCTGTCGGGCTCAACGCCTCCGAGAAAGCGGAGTACTTGGATGAGGCGGACCAGTTCTACGCCGACCCTGACAAATTTCTGCGCGCAAATATGGTTGGCGGGTTGCGTCGATTCCCCCGGAGGCCAACCTACAACGACTATCGGAGACCTCGACAGTTGCCCACGGAGTACCAATCCACTAGCCCGCATGAGTGGCCTGATTATCTCGTCTTCTTCGCCCAGCTGGAGCCCACACTGCGGAGTCTTCTCCGTTTCTCCTCGTACAAGGAATGCCATCGCACTTGGAATACCGCCTGGCATGACGATTGGCGCCGCCGGGGCGACATAGTTGTTTGGTGCATGGATCCACAGGAACAGGGATCCGATTTGCAGCGGCAACGCGAGAGCCGGGATCGCCGATTCGACGACATTCTGCAAACCATCAAGGGTTCCGTGGCTGGCATGGGTAAGCAATCTTCACCGCGCCCATGGTCATCCTTATTCTCAGGTCCGTCGCGGCCGTGGTCATGGTCGTTACCATGGCAACACCGCAGACGCACAACCATTTTCGGGATCGAATTGCCCAGCTGGATGACACCGTCTTCGAAGACTTCGAAATGGCTGTCATCGTGGAAGCTTCCCAGCTGGGAGGAATGGGATAGACGGTTGAACGATCGGGCAAATTGGGCTTGATCTAGATTCTACATATATAATCTTCATCTTGGTGTTACCCCTTTTTTGGGTTGTATATTCGAAATGTTACCCCAGATACCTTGTCCATACATGCAATAATACGACCATGCGGAGGGGGTGGTTATAGAGACTTCAATACCCAAATATCATTGATTTTGTCCGGTGATCCAAAACTATATCCAACTAAGTCTATGCAACAATTTGCCCGACAAACAAACTATATACCTTTCCGTCACGGGCGACGGAAATCTCAACAGAGTCTCGGCAGTAGGAGATACTAGACAGACAGGAAGGAATATGTACCCACCGTTAAAACGCCGCCAAGGATGCAACATCTTTGGTACTGTACACTCGCCCGAAGGGACTAATGGAACAGTAGATCCGAACTATATATAAACAAGACAAAAAAAAGGAAGAGGAGAAAAGTGAAAAGAATCTGTAAGGTGGAATAAATATTGAATGGATTCCAGAATTGATAAGGGAACTATCCATATCGTGCACTCAGACTGGCAAATGCATCGGGACTGTGTCTTCCGCTCTGGAAGCCATTGATGTCGACGCTTTGCTGGCTCATATGGCCTCGGGGGAACCCACCGGTGGGTTTGTTGGGCATTGCGTAGGTCGCCGTCGGTTGCTGCGGTGCCTGTGCGGCGGGCCTGTAAGGTGCGGCCGCTGCGGGAGCAGGGGCAGGAGCTCCCGGTTGGGTGGTGAAGAAGGGATTGCGGGCTCCCGCTTGGGGGTCTGTGGGAGCCTGCTGCTGTTGTTGGGGCATAGCGGTAAAGGGGGAGGGTTGTTGGGGTTGAGTATTGAAGGGTGCGGGTTGGCTGGTCTGGGTAGTTGTGGGTCCGGCCATCGGGTTCAAGCCCATAGAGGGTTGGTATTGCGATTGTTCGGGGATAGAGGGCGGTTGGGGGGAGAGTTGGTAGAGAGAGAGGATACTGTTCTTGTCGACGCGGCCGGTAGGCTGCGAGCGGAGATACTGCGCAGATGCTTGGTATCCGAACTGGGGTTGCGTCGCGTACCCTGGATGCTGAGGTGTAGCGGGTGCGGTCATGGTCTGGTAGGGGTTGAGGGAGCCCTGAGGTTGTTGGAGGGTTTGCTGCATCTGGAACTGCGGTTGCGGTTGCGCCTGGGGCTGCTGCTGCTGCGGCTGCACCTGCACCTGCGCCTGAGCCTGAGCCTGCGCCTGGAGCTGTGACTGGAAAGGCGAAGGCTGGCTGAAAGGCGATGTGGACGGCATAACGGGCATGGTGTTTGCGTGTCGGAGTGGACCGAATGGGGAGACTGACGTAGCAGCCGGGGCCTGGGTTTGCGGTGGCTGCATCGCGGATGACTGCGGTGCGACTTGACTAAAGAAGGGATTTGTCTGGGCGACATTGGGGTTCGGATTGGGGGCTGGAGGGGTCAAGCTGGCCTGCGGCTGAGCTCCGGTCTGGAAGAAAGGATTGTGGCCACCGTCTAATGGCTGCGGAGAAGAGACATATGGGTTCTGGGCGAAATTTGCGGGGACGGGTGGTGTGGCCGCCTGCTGGTAGAGAGGTTGAGGAAGTGAAGCCTGCCGCATCGGATAGCCTCCGGTGGAGTGCGGGAACAAAGGCTGAGCGACTTGTAGGTTCTGGAAGGACTGCTCGAGTGATTGCACCGGAGCCTGTTGGGCCTGCAGCTGTGGCTGTATCGGTGCATCAAAAGGGTTGAAATTCGCATTTGGTTGGGGAGGAGGCCTGGCGTCCAATTGATCGAACGGATTGGCAGATTTGGAAGCATCCGGGGTGGGTTGAGCAGCTGGAGTCTTTGAGATCGACACCGATCCGTTGCCCTCTCCCAGCCTCACCAGTGTCTCGATGGTTTTGTCCAGGTTCCCGTGCAGCTCTCGGAGGGCGATTGCGTTCCGGCGCTCGTTCGTGAACCCCATATCCCTCAAGGCCGCCAACTTCGAGTCAAAGGACGCATCACCCGAAGCTTTCCTCACCGATGCTCCCGGTGAGCCCGATCCGAATGTATCCGACTGGGGAGAGGCTGCGGAGCCTCGATTGGACATCCGGTTGAGGTTGGTCGCGGATGAGGCGGATCGGAGCCCGAAGCCAAAAGGCCTCGCAGGCTTGGGAGGTAGGGGAGGAGGAGAGCCTTCCGGAGACCGGTCCTCCCTCAGAGACCTATCATAGCCTGAATCATGACGACTGGGTGGCTTTTGTTTCTCGTCCAGGGAGCGATGCTGGTATTTCTGCCGAATGAAACGTTCCATGCATGCATCGGACTCGTCGACGTCGGTCGGAACAGGTGGCTTGACGTTCCTGGGGTTGTAGATCTTGTTCATGATGTTGTTTCCGTGCGATTTCATATTCTAGACGATCCCACCAGTTAGCGACCTTCACCCGCATTGTATGCCGAGCCGACTCACATCGACCTGGTCGTCCGACCATGTGTCCATACTCAAGGACTTGACCTTGGAGATATGGGTGCCCAGCTTGCGATGCAGCGATGCGCATCGCATACAGATGAAGATTCCCAACTATATCCGATGCAATCAGTATACCACGTCCTTCCACGCAACAGTGCAAGTATGAATCGATTGGGAGACGTACGTTCCAACTAGCCCATCCTACAAGACACGCCATCCATTAGCATCTGGGATTGAAACGAAGAGCATCGGCGACGCTGCTCACCTGGATTCAAAGCTTGGCAATCGGCACAGCGATCATTGCCAGGAACCGACCGGATGAGGTCCTGCAGCGCCCGCTCATTGCGGAACTGCTGCCGTTTGCTGATGCCAGCGACCATGGTCGCGAGGCTCTAACAGGATGGTGGGGGGAATGTCTCGCGCAACGACGGAGGGGAATTCCGGACTCGCAGGACGCGAGGCAGGAGAGGGGGTTAGAAGTGGTGAGAGGCAGGGGGGGCGCGAATTGGAGAAAAAGTCTCAGCAGCAGCACGAGCCGAGCTTCCGGAACGAGATTCGAAAACACGTTCAGGCTGCGAAGGCGAGCATATTTACACACGGGGGGAAAAAACGTCCGTCAATAATGAGCCCGGGCAGGGGCTGGAGGGGCCGAGGAAGATAAGAGGCTAAGAGATTAAGAGTAGGGGAGCAGGCAAGCAAAAGGAGCGGCCACTGCCAGGGATGAGGAGAGGTGATGTGGGGAGCCACGATGGACGATGGACTCTCCGACTCAACCGCAGCTCAGGGATCTAGTATTAATGTTATTAATAGTCGCCCCGAACTTTCCCAAATCGGCCCACGTTTTCTGCGGTCCAGATTAATTCCTGCGTAAATTCATCCCAGTCGTGGATTTCCGAATAATTCTCCCGCGGAGCACCGAGAACAATGGGCTTATTCGAAAGCGAGGGTATCAGGGGCAGCCCCCAACCGGCCAGGATCGAGACCTCCGGCTCTCCAAGATGGTCTCGCCAGTCGCCATACTCCGTACAGAAAGCACCATAAATCCCCCAAGACTTTCTGCAGGAAGCCGAGGACGCGTCATGATTCAACGGCCCGATCAACCAGGACCCTGGCTGTCAATGCGGACTGGCACGAGGCAACCATCCGCCACACTACGATGATCGATTCTACACTAGAATATCCCTTGGGAATGGAATGTATGAGCAGCAGGTGACTCCATCCACCATCGCACTTGAAGCTCCCGGAGGAACCCAGTGCGGTAGAGGAGCCTTAAAAAATTGCCCGACCAAACTTCTTCTAGTACGCCAATATGACCTGCCATCCTATGGTCACTTAAGAAGGAATTGGAGGTTGATTATGCGTTCGTGAGGTTTATGAAAAGTGTGAAGAAGAAAAAGAAAACGGGACAAGTGGGCGCGCTCAGAAACGAGTTTTATGGGCGCCGCGATAGTGGGCCACGTGACTCGAGAAGTGGTGCGCTGCGGCCTCAGGTGTCTGTAGGGGTGGCCCTGCCACCGGCATTTTCATGAGTGGACCGCCACACTATGCAGCATGGATAATGGTTGTACACTGCTTTGTAGTATCTAGATCATGTCTATATTAAATCTAATGGTAGCAGCACTGAGGAGTCCCATGGCTGGATCCATGCAACCTGCCCGCTCAATGACACTTTCTGTACAAGCTCAGGCTGACGCGTCCCATGGCCAAGCTACGCCGCCAGTTGCCATCGCGTCAATTCACCCTCGATGGTTCTCCAGGAATTGGATTAGTATTAGAGCGGTGTCAATCCCCATAGCCCGGCCAATGACGTTGAAGCATCTCATGGCCCAGTCATGGATCGGACTGGAGACTCCACCAACAAGCGCGGCCACAAAGAGCGGCAGAAGTAAAGTGAACCCTGTACCGGTCATGGTTGTCACAGAGTCAAAAACGCTCTTACCGTCGCGGCCAGCCACTCCGAACTTGAATGGGACGGAGCAGCAGATGTCGACTGCCAGCTGCCTCATCAGGCCGCGGATCCGCACACATCGGTTCATGAAACTGTCGTGTTCCATGCCCGGTTGGGACTTCTGCGCGTTGGACGCATGTGTAAGGATCACGTCATTGACAAGGATTCGCATATAGCGATAGTTATTCCAGATATTGCAAGCCCAGGTGGACTGGTAAATGTGGTAGGATCCTTGATAGTGAGAAAAGTTATCTCCGTCTTTCTCACGAGATACCACATCGCCGTGCCAAGCGCTTGTCGCATAGGAAAGCTCCGCAGAGACGGTGCTAGCAAATAGTTCGAGCTCCGAATCTATCGCCATGGCAATCGATACGATTTCGGTGCTATCCGAGATGATCCCCTCTCTGATATCAGCCTGCAGCTCCGAGAACTTAGCCACGACCTTCACGAGCCGATCCCCATCAGTTGGAAAAGGGTGCCTCTGGAAATTAACAGCCATTTGATCAGGCAATTCGACGAGGACAGAAGGAAGTCTTGTCTTCTTTTGTAGGCAACCGATGAGCTGCAGAGCCATTAGCCAGGGCTGGAGCTGATAGATAGGGGGTTGCCTACCACCTCGTTTCTGAGAGCTTGGAACATCCAGAACCCGCTTTCGCGCTGAAGCTGTTTGCTGCCGCGGAGTTCAAGGATTGTTGCAACCCCCTGTGAGTGTTCGATCCATGATTCCAGGCTTTCCTGTCTCTCGCAGGCGACAATCTTGTGATCTTAGTGAGCATAAATCACCATTTGGCCAGCCCAGACGTGGACTCACCTCAAATAACGACAAACAAACGATAGCGGTGAGAGTTGTGTCTGCTATAGCCAAGGCGGGATCGCATAAGGCTGCGTTTGTCAGCTGCAGAGCTGTGGCGTACTCACAACGGGCAGACAGTCGCAACGACGGTGACCTACGCAGGCTCGCAAGATTTGCCAAGCCCACCGATGCGATACCAGCCATCATGGCTTTCTCGTCAAGGGTCTCAGCAGGTCCCGATCCAAGAGAGCCTTGCACCACACTGGCAGCATTGAACCAGGTATAGGTGTTGAGAAAGAAGCACGTGGCTTGGAAGGTATGGTCCAATGCAAAATTAACGAACGGGATCGGGGACTGCAGAGTGCGGTGCCCCGAGCAAGCCTCAGAGGCAACCTTCGGTCTGGCCACTGTCAAAACCGGAGGCTCTGCTAGTGGCGGGCTTGCGTCTAAGCTGGCAGATCCTTGGAGTCTTCGGGCTACTGACTCGCTTTCATCGCGAAACCATAGCGAGAGCGGGTCTCGATACCCGGAACACGTCCGCTTGGCCTTTCTGCAACGGCCGCAGACAGGTCTGGCTTGATCACACTAGCTCCGGTAACAGAGTTAGAGGTTTCGGTGTTTTCGATGTAATCAGGAGGCTGATCCCAAGCAAAGCCAGGCCACTTACCTTGACTTTTCTCGCACGACAAGTACCACACCCTTCGCTAGGCTTGCCCATCGCGAATGATGACTGGGCCGCACATGGACTCGGGGGTGGTGTCACAGGCGACGCCTGATAAACTAGCAACCTAGCAGGGTATAGCAAGGCTCACATATTATCCCTCCCGAAGACAAAACGACGGGCGAGATATGAGGTTCGTATTGAAGCAGCCACGAGCGGAACCGGGTCCAGTGGGGTCCCCCATTGGCTTCCAAGCCTCCATCACTCTAGCCGCTTTAGGAATGCAGGGCGAGCAATCCGTGGCCCTGATTGGCTCTCTGCCTGTCTTGCACGATATCCCCGATGAAAGATCATCAACCCTTCTCCATATTGGCAGTTGCTTGGGCAGAATCAGATGGCTAAGCATGGCCGTAAGCCCAAAATTGCTTGTGTCATTACCAGGCAGCACAGCCCTGTGGGATAAATTACTGAAGAAATGGGTGGATATGTTAGCAGGCGCAGTCGAGAGAGGGAGGGTACCTGGCTGTTGGTCGTTAAATAGCCGACCTTTTCCCTCGTAGAAAATGAGATGAACCAGATCTGCTCTA
The DNA here is from genome assembly GCF_003184845.1 of Aspergillus ibericus CBS 121593. NCBI lineage: Eukaryota > Fungi > Ascomycota > Eurotiomycetes > Eurotiales > Aspergillaceae > Aspergillus > Aspergillus ibericus. The sequence continues at coordinate 85,980 of NW_020292171.1, forward strand.
TATCCATCACACTGATTGCCTTGTCGGTTTCATAGACAATATCTTCGTCTCTTCCATCTCTCTGCTGCGGCTATGGCAGTCAACTACCGACATGGTCTCTCCATCCTGGAACTGATCGTATACGTTCCTACCCTGTTCATATCGTTGTGGATGGGCTTTCGCCACGGCTTCAAGAGGAGCTCTGGCTGGGTTCTCCTGGTGATCTTCTCCTTGGCCCGTATCATTGGCTCATGCTGCTACTTGGCTACGATCAGCCATCCTGCCACGATAGATCTTTACATCGCGTGGGGTGTCTGCACTTCCATCGGACTGGCTCCTTTGATATCCACCTGCATTGCACTCTTATCCCGAGCGTACGTACCGTCTTTTCCCTAACGGAATCACCAGCCACTGACTAGACCCTCGTATTGCAGTAACGACTCCATCGAACGCAAAACCGGACGAGGCATCCATCCACTCATCTTCAGGCTTCTCAGTCTCATCACCCTTGCGGGCATGGTCCTGTGTATCGTTGGTTCAACCCAGAGCACCAACCTCACCGACATCGTGAACAGCAGCGAGGCCAAAATTGGCGACGTTCTGTACCTCGTTGCCTGGGTGGGTCTTTGTGCTATGCTTCTCCTCATTGGCAGCAAGTACCAGAGCATCGAGGACGGGGAACACCGCTTGCTTTTGGCCGTTGGGATCTCAGTTCCCCTGCTTCTCATCCGCCTCATCTACTCTCTCCTGTCGGTCTTCACGCATAGATCCACCTTCAGTATGTTCACGGGAAATGTCACTGTCATGCTGGTTATGACGGTTCTGGAAGAAATTGTGATCGTTGTTGTCTGCCTGGGAGTCGGTGTGACTTTGGCTCAACTTCAACGTCCGGCAGACTATGAAGCCTGTGATATGCCGGCCCAGACGGGCTCTGCGCTTGAGTCTCAGCAGAGCCCTGAGCAAACATATGCCGCCAAAAGACAGACACCCCGGCGCAAGAGGAGACGAGGCGGTCCTGTTTCTCAGCTCGTCGGGCTGGCAGTTGATAAAGTCAATCAGAGGGAGTGAAGGGCTTCTTCTTTGTATTGAGTTTGCAACTGCAGCTATACATATCAATGTCCATGTTTAGAATTGTATGGGCTCTATAAATATGAAATGTTAATGAGTGCTGTTATGATTTATGAGATGGGCCAAGTACCTTAGCATGTCAATCCAGTAAACAAGTGATAGCGACGAATACTTTTGGATCCATGTTTATGTTGTGGAGGGGCTCCAGAGGTTCATGTCGTACAAGCCATCTCTTTTCAGCTTCCCCGAGGTTCCTGTGGGGTTAGCACACGAGCGAGACACACGGAGTGATAGATGAATGTTGTTGTAATGTCAAAGGGATTGCCAGGTTCATAGTACAGCGGACAAACATGCCATACTCGCTTAGGCTAGCGCATACTCAGTCACATGACTAGAGCTTAAGCGAGCCACCATTATCACGTGGTCTTTATATTTTCCTCACAATTTCTCGCTGCCGCGATTCTTTTTCTTCCTGTTACTCAACCTACCTTCAGCCCTCACCATGGGTTTGGAATCTTTATGGATGATTCCCTTGCCCTGGTTTGGATCTGTTCATCTCGTAGATGATCTGCAGAATGCTTGCAGTCAGTAACACGGCATCCACACAGTGCGCTTCTAGTCGTTTCAATGGCATAGAGGCATGCTTTTTTTTAACGTTCGTTCGTGGAAGATCAAAACCAAACAGTTTTTAGCAGGACTGCGTCTACTCCACCCTGGTGTTCGCTATATCGGACGGCAGGACTATTTTTACGACGGACATCTTAAGTTTATCTGTAGCTTGTGCATTCTCAATATCGATGGAATGGTGTGCTTTGTGTCTTGCGGGAAGCATTCCGTCGGAGCTGAGATGGACATGGTCGGGTGCTGGAGAGTACCTTGCGTACCCGTACGAGCCAGCTCATGCCCCTTGCGTCTGGTTGCTCTGTAACAGCAGACAGATCACCCATATCTGGGGTTAACCGTTGCTGCAGCTTAACTCTGAGATCAGTCATAAAGGTCGGAGAGCCGAAACGAGTCCCGAGAGCCAACCCAGTGTTTTGATCGGTCGCAAAAGTTGGCTGCAACAAGGGCCCATCGGTACCAAGAATCGCGCAATTGATAAGCCTGGGAACTAGTTACTGAACCCGTTGCCTAAAAATTTGAACCCTTTATGGGCTTCTAGAATGGTTCTGATTGCAATTATCAGAGCAGCCAGACTCACCCGATGAATAATGGCCGGATTCTGGACGGCTAAGGGTTTAGTAATGGGAGGGCGGGCCCGGAATTTACCGCGGCTCAGGAGCCGTGAGTGGCAGTAAAAGGCAGCGAGCCGGCGCTCTCTGCCAAAGAGAATGTTCCTGTTAATAATCTGACGACGGACCCGCCCGCGGACCCATTATTGAATGGCTGCTAGGCACATCGGCTAGGATGGCGGCGGGCGTTGCATGGAGATGGTTGCCCCTCCTGCCCTCGAACAAACAAACACCGCAGACGAACACAATGGCTCAGTGCAGCAAAGTCTTTGGCTGTTGTGTGGATGGGAGTCAAAGATCCGTAGACTTGGGGGATGGCGCAGGAGCCATGGATCGGAGCGTGAGATTGCCACGGGCAAGCCGATGGCCGGGCATCGATCACTCCTCACAGGCTTACAGCCCAGGGCCCGCGGACAACAGAGCGAAACGGCAGGAAATGCGGAGAGAGTCTTTGCTGAGTAAAAAGATTCGGGCTAGAGCTCACCAATCTGAGCGATGCCATTGGTGCACCGTGGTTTGGATCGTTGTCCTGGAGGAGTTTCCCGAAGAGCTGAGGTGATTCGTAGGCTATTAGTATCCCTGTCTTCGTCTCCTCTTCTCCTTAGTTCTACCTGGCTTGTCCTTCCTTTGCTCTCCTCTTCTCTCCTCCTTCTCCGTCTGACACCCGAGGTAATCCATCTGTCCTGGACCTCGTCCCCTTTCCAATCGACCCCTGAACATCTACCTTTTCTCTATTCCGTACATTCTCTTTCACAATGGCAGCTGCTAGAACGGTTTCCCGGGCCTTCCTGCGCTCGACCCCCGCAACCTCCTCCATCAGACCTGCTGCTCGCAGTGCTCGGTTTGCCCTTCCCTCTCAGGGCTTCCGTGCCTCTCGTCGTGGCTATGCGTCCGAGGCCGGTGAAGCCAAGTCCTCCAACACCCTCCTGTGGGCTGGTCTTGCTGCCGCTGGTGGTGCCGGCGCCTACTTCTACCTGAAGGGCGGCGATGCCTCCGTTAGCTCCAAGGAATTCGTCCCCGGCAAGGAGGACTACCAGAAGGTGTACGACGCGATTGCTCACCGTCTTGCCAACGAGACCGATTACGACGATGGCAGCTATGGACCCGTAAGTCCTCTTCTTTGATGTCTTGTCACAATGTCTTGTGGAGGCTGACAATTGGTGGATAGGTCCTTGTTCGTCTGGCATGGCACGCAAGCGGTACATATGACAAGGAGACTGGCACAGGTGGAAGCAACGGTGCCACCATGAGATTCGCTCCCGAGTCCGACCACGGAGCCAACGCTGGTCTTAAGCATGCCAGAGACTTCTTGGAGCCCGTTAAGGCCCAGTTCCCCTGGATCACCTACTCTGATCTCTGGACTCTGGCTGGTGCCTGTGCCATCCAGGAGCTGGGCGGCCCCGCCATCCCCTGGAGACCCGGTCGTCAGGATAAGGATGTGGCTGCCTGCACCCCTGACGGACGTCTTCCCGACGCCTCCAAGGACCACTCGCACATCCGTGACATCTTCTACCGCATGGGATTCAACGACCAGGAGATTGTTGCTCTGGTTGGAGCGCACTCCATTGGCCGCGCCCACACTGACCGCTCCGGCTTCGATGGTCCCTGGGACTTCAGCCCTACTGTCTTCACCAACGAGTTCTTCCGTCTGTTGGTGGAGGAGAAGTGGCAGCAGCGCAAGTGGAACGGCCCTAAGCAGTTCACTGACAAGTCCACCGGCACTCTGATGATGCTGCCCGCGGATCTTGCCCTGACCAAGGACAAGGCCTTCCGCAAGCACGTTGAGCTGTATGCCAAGGACAGCGACGCCTTCTTCAAGGACTTCTCGGAGGTGTTTGTCAAGCTTCTGGAGCTTGGTGTGCCCTTCACCACCAAGGCTGAGGACCGTTATGTCTTCAAGCCCTCCGAGTAAGTCTCGGGTCTTTGTGAAGATTTGTGATTCGGTTTAGTTTGGGATTTAGCTGCGGAGCATTGTTTTATTTCATATTTTGATATCCGACATGTTCGATGATCATAGCCATGCGTCTATTGAGACAGGCTGTCTTGCCGGGGCATAGACCATACAGGCGAGCCGGGGTACTAGAAGGTATTAGATCAATACAAGAGTCCACCGGAATTCCAGTGAGCGTAGAACAAGATGCCTCATATTTGAGTCAGCCAACTTTCGGTCTTACATTCGCGTATGCCAATTGCATTTTGTATGCAGTCGGAAAAAGAGCCGACACTGCGTAGCACATGGCCGTTGCTGTCCTCCCGAGTTGTCGATCCGCGGCCACAAGTGTGGCGGCGGCTGAAGGTCTCGTGCGGGAGCCGACGAGAAGTCTTCATTCTGGCACACCCACCACCACATCTCAAGCGACAAGTGAAGACCACAGGGAGCAATCTGCCTAAAATACCCTCGCGAACTGAATACCACCACCACACTCCAGAATTAACCTAAATAGAACGAGCCCATTCAACCTCAACCCCTCCGCCGCAGAGGCGCAAAACCCGCACCATGACCAGATCCAACCCAACCACAAACGACTACTACGAAATCCTCAGTCTCCCATTCACAGAAACCTCCACGACCCTCTCGAAACAACAACTGAAGACCGCCTACCACAAAGCCCTCCTAAAACACCACCCAGACAAAGCCACCCCCGATACCCAGCCCACCACCCCCCTTCCCACAACCGACCTCAATACTCGAAGCTACACGATCGACGAAATCACCACCGCATACAAAACCCTTTCCGATCCCTATCTACGTGCAGAATATGATCGATCGCTTCGCCTAGATCGCGCGCGGGTCGCGGAGCGGGAGAAAACAGGGACGGTGTTTCATACGGGGTTGGAGGTGGTGGATTTGGAGGATCTCGCGATTGAGGAGGGCGATGAAGGCACGGTTTGGTATAGGGGTTGTCGGTGTGGTGATGAGAGGGGGTTTTTGGTCACGGAAGGGGATCTGGAGAGGGAGGTCGAGCATGGGGAGATTGTAGTTGGGTGTCGGGGGTGTAGTTTGTGGATGAAGGTTTTGTTTGCGGTGGAGGATGGGGAGGAGGATACCTGAGGGCTGTGTCAGACTTTGTCTGTCTTTATCGGCCCTTGTCGATGATATCCCTTTGGATGCGTCTTGGTCGCCGCATCGCGACTCGCTAGACTGAGTGCTGTGCTGTACTGGCACGGTTGATGGCGTTGCAAAGCGCACCGTGCCTGTGTTGCAGAAGACGATCGAGGAACAGTCCGTGGAGGAGCGCAGTTCGATGCCACGGCTGAGTGGCACTTCCACCAGGCATCATCCTTCCAGGAGAGGTTGAAGATCCTGACTACGGCATCAGGAGTGCATGACATGCTACATGTGCGTGCAAAGCTTGATCTCGACCAAGCTTGATTATCGGCATGTTACAGCTGCAATAGAGCATGCATCAAAGCTTTTAAAATTGCTCGCGTCGAGCTTCTATCTATTGAGATCAGAACCGCAGAATGAAATGACCAGATATACGAATTACCATCGTACTACTGAAAAATCCCTTCGTGGAAATTGTCGTCCGCCTTTTGGCAGTTTGATGCTCAGCCTAGGGACTCAACGAAAGCTTGATGACATTCAAAGCGATAATCCAGTGATACCAAACACCAGCGAAACACCAGCTCAAATCCTTTACACAGGCGTAGGCGCTCTTTAAATACCGTGATTTACGTCGGATACCTCCTTCATGCAAAGCTAAGATCCTACGATCGTAGACATCTTCCGCAGGTCATCACCTCAGTACCAGTAGTTAGTGGGCGCTGCGGCCGGGTTGATGACATATCCATAATATATCTCGCGGCGACCAGTCAACAACAACCCACGCCGACTTCCTTCCACCTCCTTCCACCCCTCTCAGCGCGACAAGACCATCACAATGGCATCTCTCGTCCAAATCACCTCCCTGGAGCAATTCAGCACACTTTTGAACAGCTCTACCTTTGTCGTGGCTGACTGTGAGCTCCCCAGCTTGAAACCCCGCTTCCCCTCCCATCCATCCCACCTTCAACCACGCAACGTCACCCCATCCAACCATCCCAAACTCAATACTGTTGTACAAGACCGAACCAACTAACGCATGTGAAATGTATAGTCTACGCGGATTGGTGCGGACCATGCAAAGCTATCGCCCCTGCGTACGAGCAGTTGGCCTCGCAGCTCTCACGTCCTAACCGGATCACCTTTACCAAGATCAACGTTGATCACAACCAGGATATTTCCAGACAGTATGGGATTACAGCGTATGTCCTCCCTACCCTATTCCCGTGTGGTCCCAAAGGGTATGCACTACAGCAAGCAACAGCTACTAAAAACGTCTACACAGAATGCCCACCTTCGTCCTCTTCGAACGCGGCCGTCGCACCTCCACCGTCCGCGGCGCCAACCCCAAAGAACTGAACGAACTCGTCCGCAAACTCGCCACGGAAGCCAAGAAAGCGCCCGAGTCCGGCGGCAGCGAGGGCGGCGAGTCCAGCGGCGTGGGATGGATCGGGGCCCCCGCGCCCAAAGGCTACAGCGACATCACGGACCAGCATGACCCGAAGGGGTTGGAATTGCTGAACCGGGATAGCGAGTTTGGGACGGCCAAGACGCTGTTCGATAGTTCGAAGCCGGCGTCGCTGAACAATAATGGGAAGGGGAAGGCTGGCGGGGCTCCGGATTGGGTGGAGAGTGATACGGATGAGCAGTTGATGTTGTTCATCCCGTTTCAGTCTACGTTGAAGGTGCATTCGTTGCAGATTACGTCGTTGCCGCCGGCGGAGGCGGAGGATGAGGATGAGGATGAGGTGCCGATGCGGCCGCGGACGGTGCAGTTGTATACGAATCGGTCGCATGTGTTGGGATTTGATGAGGCGGATGATATTCCGGCGGTGCAGACGGTGGAGATCCGGCCGGAGGATTGGGATCCTAAGACGGGTACGGCGAAGATTGACTTGCGGTTTGTCAAGTTCCAGAGCGTGATGTCGCTGGTGGTGTTCTTTGTGGATGGCGATGGGGATGGAGAGAAGTTGCGGGTGGACCGTGTGAGGATCTTTGGCGAGGCGGGTGAGAAGAGAGAGATGGGCAAGTTGGAGAAAATTGGTGATGAGCCTGGAGAGTAAGCGTACTCACTACTCAGTATACTCAGACAGATACCAGCCGATACAGCAGAGTATACTCAGCGGCAGATGCAGCCAATGCACGATACCTTAAGGTAGACTACGCAGCACTTTACGGAGATACAAACATAGAAATCTGTTTGACAAACACATAATATTCATATTGATATCAAAAACTAAACTAAATCTACAATCCTCCCAAAGAGAGGGTTCTATCATCCACACCGCACATAAACAGCACAGATAGATAGACAATCATACAGGACCTTCCCATGACAAAAAGATCCCACACGACACAAAACCACCCCCCCATACACATACATATACGGGGAGGTATATAATGAAATGTCCGATCCCAAACCAAATGGTCTAATCCCCGTAGAAGCAATAAAACACAGAAAGACCAATAAAGTAAGAACCGGTGTGCAATTCCGTTTCGTCTGTGACGCAACTGACACCTGGGGATAACATCACGGGAGTAAAAAACTGATGTCCAGGCAACACGGGTGAATATAGTTGCGTCGCCGCACGAAGAAAGAAAAGAAAAAAAAGTGCTAAATGGGTGCTGGGGAAGGGGGGGTTTTATGGGTGGGAGTGGGGAATTGTTTCTCCGGGGGGTTTTAGCGAGGATTTTTGGGAGAGGTTTGAGGGGGGAGGGTTGGGATGACATAAGCGGGGTGGTTAAGCGAGGGGAGGGAAAACTCTGAGGGTGGTTTTTGATTTCTTTCTCTTCTCTTCATTATTATTATGGCTGATGATGAGACAATTGGATGTTTACATATGATAGGAAGAGACTGACTCCCCTTGATCAGGGAGATTGATCTTAACTACCATCCACTGAGGCCATACATTATTTCTATTATTATTCTGCTTATTACTGTGTACACTCCGTATTTAGTTCTGGTCAGATAGATAGCATGGAGTATTGTGTTTATGGCAGTCGGCTGAGGTTGCGTGGCGCTTTCTGAATGGTACTTTTCTTCCGCGGTTATCTTTCGCCGGCTATTTGCCTACGGATGACAGGGATGTTCATCCGTTGCGCCCCGGCCCCAGGTTTGCTATTATTATCGGCCACCATGATGCATCCCAGCACCAATAGCATCTACAGATAACACCATACATCGGCCATACTAAGATACGGTATGTCGCTTGCTTGGGGCAGTGGCTTGGGCAAGCACCGTCGTAAGCCGTAGTGCAGTGGCCCATGGCTGTGTCTGCAGCAGCCCGCTCGGTGGTTCTATCAGCATCCCTGCCGATCTGATGCAGCATCTGTTTGAGCCACTTTTTAGCCCAAGGTCAGCCTGCGCGACCCATGGTTCCATCCCATCGCACGTTCTGCACACTGCACCGGACTCAGCGCCCACGTCAGGACCTTGGGGGCTGATACCGGGCAAAATCTGGTTCAGCTGCCTTGGTCAACGCCCGCCCAGTGTCTCACGGACCGTGCTGGAAAACACCGTGAGCATTGTTCTTTTCGGGATGCTCAGTGCTTCCGCGATCCGCTTGGTCTGACCGAGATTCCACCGCGACCCAAGGAACCGTATGTCTACCTTATCTGAGACGAATTCAGTCACGTAACCATTGCCGTCGTGATTGCTGGACGCTGATAATGGCCATGCCGCCCGCTCCCCACTCGCAGGGTGCAATGTGCAGAGGGCAATCCAAGACCTCCGGGCCCTGGCCCTGGGGCGTCGATCATGTTTGCGACTTGCGACTCACGAGGCCGGTCGAGGCAACAGATCGGTTGGCCCCGGTGAGTCGCATCCTTCTGGATGCGCAGTATCCCGTGCATAGTCACACTTGCCGGCCCATGACGACCAAGTGGCTATTGGGTCGCCGCCGAAAGTCTCAGCGTGAGACAGCGCCTCGCGACTGGCAGAGCTTGGTTGCATGTGGAGTAGCGCGCCAGAAAGGCAAATCCTCCAGAGATAAAGTTCAACCCAAGGCACCTTGGCCTCACACTATTTCGCAGGTTTGCCCGCGACCCAGATTTTGGTTTCCATATCCATATCTGCATGACTCTGTTATCATTCCAAATGCTTAGCGATGTCGGCATGACTTCCGATTACCTGCTTTTCGTGGTTCGGCACCTCCAATTATCTCCAAGTACTCCATACGCCGTAGGCAATTCCGGACACCTCTGCGAGTCCGGCTCCATCCAGCGTCTCAGGAAGATGTTGCCATCTTGGTTTTAGCTGTGCAGCGGATGCTGTTATTTTTATGTTTTGCTCTCTGCTCCACTCGGGCTCGATAGTCCGTCTGTCCGCTGTCGGAATAATCCGCATGCTAGGTAGTCAGTACTATGTAGTTGGGTGGGTGATTCCAACCTGGCGCAGAACTCGGAAGAAACTATCGCTTCTCCGCATTTCCTTCGATCGCCAGGTTGGCGCCTTGGAAGCGGCGGATATCTCTAGGGCAGTAACTGGAGTAGGTTCCTTCACGTTGGAAAGTTTAGGCTGTCCCGTTGGAAGGGTTCGCACCATTCTTCCGTCTCCAAATTTCGCCAAAAGAGTTTGCCGAAAAAGATCCTCTCGGGCGAATGGTGAGCTTTTGCGTGATTTCCGCATGGCAATTCCCCGGTGACGCCATTCCCACGGAAAAGCAGATAATGGGAGAGGGTACGGAGAATCTGGGTCCTCAACCAAGATCCCGACTGGATCTCGTGCGTCGCAAATCCCCAGTCACGACACGACCTCAACCGCGGGCCGGAAGATATCTATATACCGGACTAGGCTAGGCTCGGGACGAACAGCCAATATCCTGGTCCGTCTGGAGCGCCGGTCTCCAACAACACGATCGGGCGAGTAAACAGATACGGCATGATAACATGATTTTCATCCTCATCGGTGGTGCGATATCCCCGCTGGCATCCAATGGATCCCTCCCGGGTCCTCCACGACGCGCGCCGCCAGTCACACCCGAGCAGCGTCATTTCGAGCAACGTGCACGTGCAAGCCCGGTGGCTTATCAGGTCGGGCCTAGGTTTTCAGCTGCTGCTGCGATCGGCCGGTTTGGCCCATGATCTTCCCTGCACAAATCCAGGAACAGAACTCAAAAGAGCACGCCACATGTTGTCCCGCCTGTCCGTTGGCTCGCCGGCCTTCCTCTCGTACCCTGGTGGCCGCCAAGTGCTGGAGCGCGGTCAACATGCGGTTGTGATTGGAACCAACACGAGGTGACGAAGAGCTCTTCCCCCAATCGGCGGGGACACAGGTGAAAGTCTCTGCGGATTGGCACGTTTAAGCTCAGTTAGCCGCCTGTAGTCTCGGGTTAATATCCGGATCCCTGGTCCATAGTCCATGGACGGTAAACAAAGGGGAAAAAAAAAATGCGGGATGCTAGCTGCCCATCACTATCACGTTGGATGTATCGAAAGTCAAAAGCCTTGCTGGACGGCTAGTCAGTCCATGGTGGACACGCGGTGCTGAAGGTCCCCGCAAAAGCGCGGTAGCTGCATGCCGGCAATCGGAGCCAGTCCCGGTCCATCGTCCAGGGAGGATGGATGCTTGGCGGCTACGACTAACTGTTCCCATTACCCAACTGGTCGGGAAGAATTTCGCGCATTATGGAGACCGCTTGGATACCGCTGTTTGGGGTGTATCTAGGCGAGGAGAGCGACCATGGTCTACTGCGGATAGGTGGAAGAGGTGACATGGCATGGCATGGTTGCTTGTCTTGTCCGACCAAGACCGAGGGGTGGATTCCTCTTCCGTGCGACCCAGGGTCTGGAATAGATGCATTCGGAGGATAAATTTGTGCTGGGAACAATAATAATAATAATCACCCTTATGAATGGCTCGGAAATCTGCCGGCAACGCCATCCTTTCAGGAGGGTCCTGGGTCCTTAAGGTTCCATCCTTCATTATTCGGCCACAGTGGCAGTGGCACGTTGGAGCCTGTACGTGGCGGTTCCCCTTGCTGCAATCAAGCTCACCCCGTATCGAGGAGTCGAAGGTTCGAAGAAGGCTCTAAAACGCTTCGGTTGCATTAGGTAAAGAGACTATGTTCGACGTTAATTGATTGCGATGGAGCAGTGTTCTATTCTTATGACGTAGCGAACTCACAGCATTATCCCGTTTAGTCAGGGGCGAGATGATTGGCTTTGAGAGGCGAATCCCTAATTGCCATTAGGAGAGGTTATCGCCATCGTCCGGAGTATATACTCCATACTATTGACTAGTTCAGTGGTAGTCAACCGTCGGATGACGGATGGGGGCCCCTTTTCCGGAGTCGCGAGAGTGCTAAGTCAGAATGCTCGGGACCTGACTAAGACGAAGCCGAGACACGCCCAGCCATGACGGGCACTGATTGGCTGAACCAGAAACGCGTAGTCTGTTTCAGATTTCGAGGACCGAGGTAACCTTCGGGCAGTGGACAGTTGGAGGGGGGACAGGTGGGTGGTGGGCTGGTGGGCAGGTGGACAGCCGGTGCCCTAACGGATGGTGTACCCTAACCCATCCGAACTAGTCCTAGTCTCCTCCGTAGATGTACTACTCCATACCAGGAGACGGAGTCGGAACGGAATGCAAATGGATGATCGACTACTTCTCCCACTTTGCGATTCACAGGCGACCCGGTTGATAGTCAGTCCACCATCCAGTCCTGACTAAGGTGCTGGAAATTGACGCCGAGAGTAATTTCCAGTCCTGCTCCCACTCGACTATGGATGGCTCTAAACCCTCATCCACACTAGGCGCGGCACTATTGGTTCGCCTGAACTTTATCGTATCAAGTCAACCAAGTCCAGCATGATCTCGAGCGAGCTTAAACGCCAACGCCCATATTTGGGCGTCGCCTTCCAATGCAGCCAATGTGCTGTGTACCGACGGGATCAACCGTCAATCATCCCCAAGGCATCGGACGACCACTCACACTATCAGACGATCATGATACCATATATATAATCACCTTCCTGCTTGAGCATCATTCTCCATGTCGCATGATGCGCTGCAGCTAAGTCGAACCTGTCCGCCGTATCGTCGGTACGCACTAGGTAACATTCCTTGGGGATCCGCAATCGTAAAGGCAGGCAACATCATAAGGTGTTGACCTGGGTAGTCGGTACCGATAAGGACCACCCTCTCTCTAGATCTGTGCCACCGTAAAAATCCATCACCTTGGTACATGGTACATTACTTGGGTGTCCGACAACCGTTGCTTCCGGTATCCGCGGAACCTATTGGAAGGCGAGGGCAGATGCAGTGGCCTATCTGACCCATCTTGATTCGCCTTTTGGTCTCCCAAATTCGGAATCAAGCGGCATGAACTGGGACTCAATCTGTCAGGCTTCGCTTCCCCGTCTGGACTCTGGCACTGGATACGCGCAGGACATCCCACACCGCACCGTGCTTTGTCCAGCGCAACAATCGGCGCCCCTGATTCGTCAAGAAAGCCACGCATCTGAGACCATTGGCCAGAATGATACTCTCGCACGGTCGCCTGCGAGCACAAATTTTCTGGCGAGTACCTGCGTGGCCACTGGCACCGCGGGCGCGCGGGCGACGGAACTAAGTCCCCTACCGCCCGTCTGTCAGCGCGGATGCGCGCCCATCCCCATTTCCATACCCACCACCGACGTCGCAACAGGCAAGATGCGCTGCGTCCGGTGGCGCTGCCCTTCACCTCTCAATTAAAGCGTCGGCGACAGACCGAAAGACGCTATCAGAACGCGAGACAGCGCTTGGGTCTATCTGCCGTTTAGCTCGCCGTTCAGACTCGCAGTAATTCCTTGGTGGAGACCGGGCTGTCAGCACTCAACCGGGCCTATCCCCGGTGTCCAGAGTAAGGTAAACACTAAACCTTCGCGCGCGATAGATAGATAGAAGTTACATAGTATGCATGATGATGGCCGATGATGAAGACGATACGCCATTCCTTTCCTAGAACGGACCGCCCTGCCAGTGCGACTTCAGCTAATCGACTTTCGATTTGTCAATCCGGCGTGATGACGCTAGATTTTCATTTATCGCTTCTGTTAGCTTATGCAGGTCTTATCCTATCGTTGCTGGTGCGCGATCAGAATCCTAGTCCCTCTAGGCGACCAGATGGACCCGCCTCGGCTTTTCCTTTGTTGTGGTTGTTGTTGCAACGGTTCTTTGTTTTTCGGCGACGGTTACGGAGTGCTACTACTTTCCCTACTAGTAGTACCTCGATACTTCCTGGCGACCCCGGAGCCTAAAGGAAGCAGGAACAAATCCCTGTCCGCCGCGGCGGGCTGCTTACCCCGTCCGGACCAGGCGACTCCCGGCATTGTCGACGGACTCCGTACGTACGGCGCTGCTCCCTAGACCAAACTGAGGGAATAATCTCCCCTCCTTCGGTGTCTGCTAGTGAGATAGGAGGAGGGAATGAAATGGAGTCGTCCCTCTGCCCAGTTCCTCCTCCAATGGAGCTCAGTGGAGGTCCCTAGTCCTCAACTAGGCAATAGCTGGACGTTGACCTGGTGCTTGGGGAGTTTCTCGAAGGTCGCCGGCTTCCATGCATAGATTAAACCAGTCGAAAACTAGCCGCAAATGGTAAGTCGGCAGCTTGCATGGGCCCTGCCTCGTATTGCGAATCGTTAACGCCGGCGTGGCAAGCATTATAGCACCCTTCTAAAGCTCCAAATATTGTTCTAGTCTGGCGACTACGTACCACCGCGACGTTCTAGCACGGGACTACCGGAAACTAGGTGCTCCCAGGGCAAGGTGCTCTTATCGTTCCTGGATCCTAACCCCGACCACTTCGACAAGATGCCTACGGTATACACTATACAGTGGTATACTGATTACTGGCAATTTACCTCGCTCGGGGCCCGTCCCGACACCCGGAAGCTTCACCCACAAGCGGTAAGGTGGCTGGCCAGGAATTAGGAATGGTCCGTTCTATCTTTAGATCCACCCCCGGCGGTCCTTACTGCCCGATACCGTATGTATGATCTCCGTATCATTCTTCCTATGTCGTACTCACTCATTATTATTACGGGGTACGAGGCCGGACTGCATCTCTAACGAGGATGAGTCTGACGAGTCAGGTGCTGGAGCAGGGGACTCGGCAGGAACGTTTCAGACCGGTTGACCAGTTGCGTGGCGTTGGCCAGGGTTTGATGGGCCATTGTGTGTAGTAGTATTGCGATGCTCATGGCCGCGGCTGGAAAGGGCAATGGATGGACCAGGGGTCCGTGTTCGGAGTCTGACAGCTCTGCTTGTGTCCCCTTGCTTCCCATGATTGCCGTGGCGCGGCCTGTCAGGCAGTGTTTGACTTATCGGCAGGCTCATCGCGGTCCCTGGACAATCTTCAGATGTCGTCATGTTGATCCCTCTGCGTTGGTTGTTTGTTGAGGTAGGCAGAGAGGTGGGATGGATGCAGAGGCGCAGCTAATTTTACCTACATACCGCCCATCGAATAAACACGTCCTCGGGAGATTTACGCGGCGGACAACGCATCGTACCTGACCCAAACTATCGAACGCGATGATTGCAGGCTTGCAGAAAATAGCAATCAAAGCTCTTTATTGACACCGAGCCCTATCATAGGCAGTCATATTTCTCCCCCCGGCGACCCGGAAAAAATTAATCATAATTATCATAATAAGGAAAAGAAATACCAGACCCAAAACATAACCAATCCAATCAAAGTGAAAGCAAATCAGATTTCGAGGGTCAAGTTTTTGACAGCGGCGTTCATCTGGAAGCCCTGTTGTGCCGCGGCGCATCCTCGGACAACAAATATACGAATCACGCAAGGGTCGGGCGGCCGCCAGACGTTTTCCGACGAGTCCCTTCCCCTCCCTAAGGTCCAAGGCTGCAACCCTACCCTTCTCTCCGCATCGGTTCCTGCAGTAGGCCGACCAACCTGATCGATCCATCCGCCGTTGAACAGGTCGCATCTCAAATGTGAGCGGTTTCTGGGATTCTTGGATTCTGTTTGGTTGCGCACTATCTCCTGCTTGGCTCCCCTCTCAATTTTTAGACCATCACCAAACTTGGATCTAGCCGGTACTTTGGGTTCGGAGTTTCCCAGTCCCTTGGATTTGACGTCGCCTTACCCCAGAATGATAGGGCGGATGCATGAACGGTAGCCTCTCTGCCCAGAAATCCAGCCCAAGTAGGTTCAATAATGCTGCACGCACTATGTCTTTTGCGCAGCGCACCTGGCATATGACATGCTCGATATCTACCGAGCAAGAGCGATCTTGAGGTCTCGACATGGCTCTGGCTCTGGCTCAGGCCCTGTCCTCGGCTCTCCCCACGACAAGAATCATATGAAAGAATCGTCGCGGCGGGCCTATCTACCCAGGTCCATGTTGGGTGTACCATAACAACCGATAGTATTACAGGGATTAGCCTGCCTAGCCTGCGCACCGGAAGTACCTGGCTGGCAGGTACTTTGCTGTAGTGCCACCCATAAGGCCGGGTATTCCATAGTACCGACCCAAGTACGGCGTAGCACCATGCCACAGAGGGTGGGCCCTTTCCAGGACCGTTTCACCATTGGCGTAGGTAGACAATTTATTCCAGTCGCTTGTTCTCGAAATTGCTAGTCGCCACTACTACTATACTAACTACTGCCAGACGATACGGACGTTTTTTTCGTTCGTGCCCTTCCTTATCAGAATGGGACCGGTCATCCGGTTGGTTTTGTCGGAAGTGGAATTACCTGCATGCCGTTGAGAGAGGATCCATCCTCTCTGGAGGTCCCAGGCAGGTCCAGAGCGACAGGACCGACCGACGAGGAGGGGGGAAAGATTGGGGGGGCAAGCAATGGGCACTGGCCAGTTTGGTCCCGGACGACACAAATTTTGACACTGATTGACTGCCCGCCCCCTCAATGTGTGTTGATTCTTTTCCAAATTCCAACCAATTGCCTACAGTCGTTGCGTGCTGATCTTACTGGAAATGTGGCCCGGACGGTCCCAGTGTTGGAACATGGGCCATCCATCCCATTGCAGTGCGCCTCTTGTCCTTCCTTTTCCCGTTTTTCCCTTTGAGTTTTGGGGGGACTAAGAAGGGAATCCCCCAAATGGCGGACGGGATGCTCAGTGGGGCCGACTAGCTTAGCCGGAGAGTCAATCCCTCCCTTTCACGGGTTGAGTCTATTGGCTTCCAATGCAGCCAACTTCGGTTGAATGTCACGATGGCCCCCCCCCGGCCAGGCCTACCACTATCAGTGGCCGACGTGCTCATTGGACCGTCGGATGTGCTGCCCTTCCCATTCCTTTTACCCCCCGCCCCGCCCAACAGCGCCCCCACCCTCCTCGGTTTGGAGATGCTGACTGGCCCGATTTGCCCTCAGTCGTCCATGTCGGTGGGACAGACAAGCCGCTGATAAGCCAGATAGGCTAAGAGATGATGCAGGTCCTAATGGTAACGGAACCATCCAACATGTAATCTTGTAGAACATATCACCGCAAGGGCGACGACCGGAAGAATATCATTTGATGGAGGGTAGTCTCATCGGTAAGCGCGCAGCAGGTGTTGGACACCACCTGGCAAGCTGGCAGGGGAAGGGAAGCATCGTGACTGGTAGAGGTGGGAGGATGGGCAATCAAAAGCCTGATGGCTGCTATTTTGGGAGCAATATTACCTGGAGACTCGGATTGGGGTGTGGCAATTCACAGCCATCCCATGAGGGATGCTCAGGTCGGTCGGTCGTCGTCTCGCCGCTCGCCGCCGCCGCTCATAATTACCGTACCCAATGGAACAGCGAAAATTACGTGAGACACAAAATTGGTGGCCAACTTTATCCCAGCAATCATAACTATCAGGTAATGGAATTAGGCCTACACCTTTCGGACGCCATGACGAAGAGGTTTGTGGAAGTGTCCATTTGGACCACCCTAGGAGTGGGAATTTGGAAGGCGTAGTCGCACTGGTACGACCTACTATATCAGGTATCGTATAGATAGGCGTCGTACCTCAGGATCCAGGTATCTCGCGCTTCTCCCACGACCATCCCATTGCGTCCTCCTATTGGAACATGGTCATCTCCGCATTTACCAGGTCATTACCGTAGGACGTGGTCCGTAAGAATGGCCTTTCCATGCACCATTGAAATGGGGCTTTGAGGGCCGCCAATGTTCCCACTCGTGCTCATGTGCCCCACGCACTTACGCCTTTTTGGGCGCCGCGGCCGACAAGGTGGGGCCGGTTTCTGGCTAGTCTTGTCGGGGATTCGTCGTCGCTGGGTGTCTCTTAAGTTCTGATCCAACTTGCACACTTTCTCTGACCATCCACCCTGGCCCCCCCCTCCTCCCCCCTCCTCCCTCCCTCCACCCACCCAAATTGAGGAATGGCACAACATGCGAGGTTGAATATTTGCTGTGCTGCGGATGCCGCTGACGGCGATGATGAAGAAGCCCGCCGCGCAGGCCCACCTCCCGTTGGACTCCGCTCCCAAGTTTCTCATTCGGTTGGTACTGCGATGTGCACCGGCGCCAATCTGCTTTCTTTGCCGCCCCAGACGGGTGTGCATAAGATTAGAAAAGTGGGAAAGCCGGATGACAATCCTAGGATACCGTATTTCCCCCCCAAAAGATTTGGGGTAAAGAGAAAAATGAGAGCGCAAGAAAAAAAAAGGGTTCAAAAAATCAGATTGCGGAAAAATCAAATCAATTAATTCAAATAAAAAAAAATAAATAGAGAGAAAAGGCAACGCGCGAGAAGAGTGTCCGAACATATGACACCATACCATTCCGGCAGATTTATTAGATGATTTATTAGTATATTACTATTACTACTATTATAGTAGGGACTGTTCGCTGCTGGCACCACCACCACCACCAGCGCCGAGTAAAGTTCCATGCAGCCATCTCGCCCAAACAGGCTCTCAGACTAAAAAGTACGGGCTCCAGTCCGACTGCTCACTACTCACGGCGCTACCAGCTCGTAGCACAAGCAGATCAGTCGCTCTTTTATCCACTGCCCATCCTTCTGGCCGGCTTTCCTCCTTCCATATCGGCCCTGTCTCTCATTTTCCCCGCGACTGTCCTCTCTCAAATTAATCTTCTTTATTTCTTATTTTTTTCTGTTTTTGCCCTTTTTAGACTTGTCTCGATCCTCATCTGGCCTTTCCTTTTCCCTTCCTCTCTTTTATCTCTTAATCTTAATTCCCTGCCCTCTTTTCTCTCTTTTCACTTGCGACTCATACACAGTCTCCGGCTCCTTGATCGAGATCGTCTCAAACCATTCGTTGTGTGGTTTGGCTCGTATCGAAACACAGGTGCCTGTCCTTCCTTCATAGACTCGCGGCATAGTCGTCAGATATAATCCTCAGAACCACGATCTCAAGACGCAGCAGTCGTTTCCCAGCATCCCTCACTCACAGTTCTACAATCGAGTGCGGTCCTTGGATTATTATCTGTCCTCCATAGTCATTCTCTCTCACTCAAAGTGCAAGCGACAATCTGCAACACATTCATTCCCCCCAGCGACCATCGCTGTGGACGAGCTACCAATTATAACTAATAATATCCGCTAGAGAGTAGAGCAGCCTCTACTCTTCTTTGCAATCACCACGTCCCACTATATGTGAGTCACCGTTGCCAGTTCAGATGTATCCGCGCAGAGAGGGCGAGACTGACTCCTGGTTCTCTAGTTACAATGGACACCACATACATGGCACCCACCTCGGTGCAAGGACAACCATCATTTGCATACTACCCCGATTCACAGCAAAGACAACACTTCACTAGTCACCCCGCAGACATGCAGTCCTACTATGGCCAGATGCAGGCGTTCCAGCAACAACCGCAGCACTGTCTGGCGGAGCAGCAGACCCTCTACACTGCCCCCCTCATGAACATGCACCAGATGGCTACCACCAATGCCTTCCGGGGTGCCATGAACATGACCCCCATTGCCTCTCCTCAGCCGTCACACCTCAAGCCCACCATTGTGGTGCAGCAGGGCTCGCCCGCCCTGATGCCTCTGGACACGAGGTTCGTGGGCAACGACTACTACGCATTCCCCTCCACCCCACCACTCTCCACCGCTGGAAGCTCCATCAGCAGCCCGCCTTCTACTAGCGGCACCCTTCACACCCCGATCAACGACAGCTTCTTCGCTTTCGAGAAAGTGGAGGGGGTCAAGGAGGGATGCGAGGGCGATGTTCATGCCGAGATCCTGGCCAATGCCGACTGGACGCGGTCCGACTCGCCGCCCCTGACACCTGGTAAGTTGTGATTCCGTGGGTTTCCCGGGGACGGCTCGCATGGCCCATGCGTGCATGCAAAAGGACACGGGGTTGGACGGTTCTAGGGTTGTACAGGGAGCTAACTCGACTTGTTCTAGTGTTCATCCATCCGCCCTCCCTCACCGCCAGCCACACATCGGAGCTTTTGTCTGCCCACAGCTCTTGCCCATCCCTTTCTCCCTCGCCTTCTCCTGTCACTTCCACCTTCATTGCCCAGTCTCACTCGGGTCTGCCGACTGAGCAGTCCAGCTCCGACTTCTGCGACCCTCGCCAGCTGACCGTCGAGTCGTCCATCAACGCGACTTCGGCTGAGCTCCCGCCATTGCCCACGCTTTCCTGCGATGACGAGGAGCCCCGGGTGGTTCTGGGCAGCGAGGCCGTGACTTTGCCTGTCCATGATACCCTCTCTCCCGCCTTCACCTGCTCGTCTTCTGAGGATCCTCTCAGCAGCCTGCCCACCTTTGACAGCTTCTCCGACCTTGACTCGGAAGACGAATTCGTCAACCGCCTGGTCGACTTCCACCCCAGCGGCAACGCTTACTACCTGGGTGAGAAGCGTCAGCGTGTGGCGACTTTCCCTATCGAGGAAGAGGAGTTCTTCAGTGAGCAGAGCTTTGACGATTCAGACGACCAGGATCTTTCCCACTCCGGTCTTCCCTTCCTGGGAAGCCACGAATTCACCGGGGTCCCGGGCACCATCAATGAGGTTTCGGAAGAGATGAGCTCCAAGAAGCGGAGCAACGCTCGCAAGTCGCTCAAGAGAGCCAGTACCTCGGACAGCGAGTCGGAGAGCATTGGCGTCGTGGGCAAGAAGTCGCAGCTTTCGGCCAGCAGCCGTGTCAACAGCACCGAGACCAACTCGCCAGCACCCCAGGCGACTGTTCCGTCCCGTCACAACTCCGACGCCTCGTGTGTCTCCAGCGCTTCGGAGGCTCCCTCTGCCCCTGTCTCCGTCAACCGCCGTGGTCGCAAGCAGTCTCTGACTGACGACCCCTCAAAGACCTTTGTGTGCTCCCTCTGCTCCCGTCGCTTCCGTCGTCAAGAACATCTCAAGCGTCACTACCGCTCTCTTCACACTCAGGACAAGCCGTTCGAGTGCAACGAGTGCGGCAAGAAGTTCTCGCGGAGCGACAACCTTGCGCAGCATGCCCGGACTCACGCGGGTGGATCTGTCGTGATGGGCGTCCTCGACACGGGCAACACGACGCCGACCTCGTACGAAGAGCGCGATCCCAATACATTGGGAACGGTGCTGTACGAGGCCGCCAATGCGGCTGCTACCAAGTCTACGACCAGCGAATCCGAAGACAGTGTCTCGGATGCGCCAGCGGTCGACCGACGAGCTCCTAAGAAGCGCAAGCGCGAGGGCGACGCCTAGAGCGGATCCACATGGCTTGCAGCTATCACGATGATATGTGACCAGGAGCTCCCATATATCACTTAATACATCCTATACATAACCTTCCATTCCACTGGTTGGTCTGACTTGGTCTTGCGGTTTGGCGTCCGGGCTTTGTTTCTGGCGGTGACAAGAATCGGTGTACGGGTATTGACAGGTCCTGATGCCTATCCAACAACAACAAAACATAACACGACACATCAGGCATCAGGACTATTTGGCGAAGCATTAGACCGGCGGCAACGGAATCTGGGCGCACATGGAGTCCAGGGTTGGACCAAAACTAATAGAGCGCATGATGACTTCACATTGAGGCACTGGTGACTTGGGTTGATCTTTTCTGTGATTCCCCTTTTCTAACTCGAATTTTTCTCGATCTTTGCGGCGAATCTCTCCGACTCATCCTCGCGCGACGGGGCTATTGACCCCTGTCGGCGACCTTCTGTACCCGATCTACCCTCCTCCTTTTCCTTATCACTTCTTCTTATATACTTCTCGTTCAAGTTGCATTCATTGTGCCTATTCGATGTAATATTTTGCTCACTCCTGTCCTCTGCTGAGAGCAGCCCATCCTTTTGTGCTGGCCACATGTACAATTTAATACCATTTCCCCAATCGTTGCCTCATACCCCTGTGCGCATACTCTTTTCCTTTTCTGTCTGCATTCCCAGGTGCATTCTTGTGCCATTGTCATTTGTTGAGCGGTTCAATAGTATTGATTATACTGTACTCCGTACTAGTAGATCAGTAAGATAAGTCGTTTGGTTGGGTGCGTCACTCCGCTAGTGGCCTTTCCCGGCCTCGACGTCACCCATCATCTTAAGACCAACCATCATATTCAGCCCTCCCAGTGAGTCCACATACGTCTAACTCTCCACATGCAAATCCTACGAACCACTCACATCATCTACTCAAAACCTACTTTCATCAATTAATTGAATTGAATTCAATTACCCCCCACACAGTTCCCCTCCCTCCCGTCCAGACCTAGACTGGAAGAAAAAGAAGAGGGGTCCATTGAAAAATCATCTCCCCGCACCCCTCCATCACCACATTACATCCATCCACCTACCCATCATCCATCCACACAAACCACACACAGAGAAAGAAAGGGATAAAGAAAGAAACAAAAGAATGACATCCCAAAATACCCTCCCCACCTCCCCCACAAGCCTCAACGTGATCGCCCTCATCTCCGGCGGGAAAGATTCTCTCTATTCGATCCTGCACTGCATCCGCAATGGCCATAAGGTCGTGGCGTTGGGGAATTTGTATCCGAAACGTACCACCACCAATACCACCAACAACGACAGCAATGCTACAGAAACCAGCAGGGATGATAAGGGGGATGAAGAGGAGGAGGAAGAAGAAGAAGACATCGACAGCTTCATGTACCAAACGATCGGACACAGCATCATCCCTCAATATGAATCCGCCTTAGGAATCCCGTTGTATCGACAGGAGATTGTGGGCTCCGCGGTTGATACGGGGAGGGTTTATCGGGACACTTCTTCTTCTTCTTCTTCTTCTTCTTCTCCTAAAGGAGATGGTAATGAGGAGGGAACTGAGGAGAAGGATGAAACCGAATCCCTCATCCCGCTCCTCACACGAATCAAACGGGCTCACCCCGAAGCAAACGCGATCTCGGCCGGCGCGATCCTCTCAACCTACCAACGAACGCGGATTGAGAACGTCGCCGCGAGAATGGGTCTCGCTCCGCTGGCGTGGCTATGGATGTACCCGGTTTTGCCGGCGCCAGTGGAGCGATTAGGGCTACCGGGGGAGGCGGGATTGTTGGAGGATATGGCGGCGGTGGGGTGCGAGGCGCGGATTATCAAGGTTGCGTCGGGGGGATTGGATGGGGGGTTTTTGTGGGGGGATGTGGCGGGGAGGGATGGGATGGTGAGACGGAGGATTGTGAATGGGATG
>NW_020292172.1:0-105615 GCF_003184845.1 Aspergillus ibericus CBS 121593
CTCCTCCCACTCCTCCCACTCCTCCCACTCCTCCCACTCCTCCCACTCCTCCCACTCCTCCCACTCCTCCCACGCCCCTACCTTCAATTGATCTACTATTCTTCCCCCTCCACCATCCGCCTCCCCTCCACCTTCAACCGCTCATCATCCGCCCGTTCCAGCACCACCTGGGGAATCAACCCCAGCGCCAAGAAAAACGCCAACGCCGCGAGGCCCGCATTCACCGTGAACACAATCCGGAAGGCTTTTCGATAGGCGGGGATGAGGAGGGCGCGGGCCTGTTCTGCTTGTTCGGTTGGTAGGGAGGAGAGGTAGTTGCTGGGGCTGGCGAGGAAGGATTGTTTTTCCGTCGGGGTCAGGTTTAGGGTGCTTGTTGTGGTGGAGAGGAGGTTGGTTCTGTGGGTGGTTGGGTGGGTGAGTGAGTAAATTGTTGAATGTGTTGGGTTGGGGGAAGATTGGACGTACATGATTGTTCCGGCGATGGCGAGGCCGAGAGTTCCGCCTAGGTTTCGGATGAAGCTGTGTTGGGGAGGAGATGGGGTGTTAGTGGTGGTGGGATGAGGGGAAGGGGGATGTTGGGCTTGGCTTGGACCTACTTCCGGAATGAAGTCACGATGGCCATGTCGTGGCGTTCGACACCGGCTTGGACTGCGATTAGGGCTCTAAGGTTTTGTGAGCGTTTGTTTTGCCTGTACACAGTAGGATGGTCGAAATGGAGTGGGGTGGGGTGGAGCTTACGGCTGTAGAGTGTTTCCTGCGCCTATACCAGTCAGAATGCTATATCCGACCTGTTTGCCTAGACTGGATGATTTGTCGAGGGTCGAGATTAGGCCGAGTCCGACGGCCCAGATGATCCAGCCGAACAGGATAGGTTCTCGATATCGGCCGATCCAGTGGACGATTAGGCCGGAGACGGTGCTGCTTACAGCTTATGTTGAGTGAGTACGAATGCCCAGGGGAGGGAGGATAATGGGATATGCGACGTACTCTGCAGCAAAGTGATTGGTAATAACATGGCAGCGGCTTTAGTGGTCGAGTAGTAGAACACCAATTCATAGAATGTCGGGATGTAGTACAGCTGCACCACCAAGTTCCACCCGTTGATGAACATGGTTAAGCAGGCGCCGTTGACAATGCGCGATTTGAAGATATGCATGGGCACTAGAGGATATGAAGCGCCTTTCCACTGCCATAGCATAAACACCACACACACAGCAACCCCAATGACGATGGTTGCTATAACATGCGCTGACTTCCAGGGATACTCGCCACCACCCCAAGTCAGCCCGAGCATGAGCAGAGCCGTACCTCCTAGAGCTAAGAGGGCCCCAAGGAAGTCGACGGCCTTCAGTTTTGCTTTCCATTCGCCAGTGACCTTTCGCAAAGGCATGAAGAACAGCACCGCCAACGTGGCAATGGCTGTGAGTGGCAGCATGAGCCGGAAGATCCATCGCCAGGAGTCGTGCGATATCGAAGCGAGAGCTCCCCCGATGACAGGGCCGATGCCATTTCCAATGGCAACCACGGCCCCGAGAATGCCTTGATATTTACCTCGTTCGCGGAGTGGCACCACATCGCTGACAATCATTTGTGCCACGGACATGAGCCCGCCACCGCCGATGCCAGTAATGGCACGGAAGACAATCAATTGGGTGGCTGTCTGGGCTAGAGACGAGGCTAACAGTCCGACAAAAGTGATACCAAAGCCCACAAAAAGGACATATTTCCGGGACCAGATATCGGAGAGTCGCCCGTATAAGAGTTGGAAGCAGGTCGAGGTGCTGCAATGTGTCAGTACAAGTACCATTATTCTTTGGTCATTGAACCCGACATACACAAAATACCCTCCAGATATCCAAGACGTCTGGTTGCTGGCGTTCAGGGAATTTCCGATGATAGATAGACTCCCTGCCAGCGTGGTCTGGTCCATGACTGCTACCAGATCGACTGCCGCGCAAGCCAGGAATATCCATTGGCACGTTAGCTATCGATGACCCAAGATCCATACGATAATGACCTACCATAATAATAGTGCTCCTGGGGACATAGTTGGTCTGCTCATTGAAGACATGCGGTGCTGCTGCTTTCGTCTCTCCACTGATTGATTCTGCGGCAACATCTTGGGAGACAGGTGATGAGTCTGCCTGCTTGGGCTCCTCGTTAATCAAAGTCTTAGACATCTATGTTTTCTCAACAGTTCGCAGTGCGATACGAAACTAAAGAATCCGGAGTAAAGGCAATTGAAAAAGGTCAATTGAGATAAAGTCGACCCCTAGCACCGTAACGGCGACGCGATAGACTTCTAAACCAGGGGTTGACCGAATCAAGACCGCGATGCCGGAATCGTATAAACCGATAAGAGATGTTTCACACAGTTGCAATCAGAATAGTCGAGGAGTACATAGAACAGATGGCTTCTCGTCCGCAGAAGCCAACCCAGCGCCGGTTAGGGTTAGAGGGAAAAGGATCGACCAAAACCTGCTCAAATGCCCTCGTCCTTCCGTGTAGATCTTTGTCATACATACTCTCTTTCATGGATTATGGCGATCTTTCTGGTTGTATCGGCATTAAAATATTTGCTTGATTCATGATTGAGTAAGCTGCCAGATGTCATGGCCCCATCTACGTGTTGCCCGTCCTTATCGAGTTAGACCTCAAGAGTGACTTCTGCAAGATACTGATCATCCGAATGTTGCGCTGAACCAAGATTCACGCCCGCCACATCAGCACCTGCTTAATGCGAGACGAGGAACTGCCTGAAGCGGATTCTGGATGTACACCATGATGCCTCAGTGGGTCATCAGCATCATACGCCGAATGCGATTCTGCCGCCAGAAAAAGCACATCTAGTGCAGTGAGGGGTCACGGCACCCTTTGGCAGCAGAGCCCTATAATATGATGTTCCTTTCCCTCCATGCCGGTTTATTCATATTGCTACTCACCTGTTGGTTCAAGCTCTGACATCATGGCCAACGGTAACGAACATAATGTATACTTTGGTCCGGATGCGCTCAAGAAGTACTTTGACCCCGACTCCCAGCCTCCTTTGCCGCTGGTGGAGCTGCCCCAGCGATTGAATCCATACCACCAGGACGGCGTACGGATCTATGCCAAAATGATGACCATGCACCCGGCAAACAATGTGAAAGCCATGCCAGGTATGTCTGCTCTCAGTGGGTGAAACTTTGGTGGCTGGCACTGGCACTGATGAAATCAGCGATGAACATGCTTGAGTCCGCTGTGGTGCCAGGCAGGACGAAGACGATTGTCGAATACAGCTCGGGATCCACCGTGATCTCAATGTCTATGATCGCTCGTGTGATGCACGGCATTAGCGACACGCGAGCCTTCTTGAGTAACAAGACCAGCGAGGCCAAGCTACGGTTGATGCAATTTTTTGGCCTTCACATCACGCTGTTCGGTGGCCCGTCTCAACCGGAACCATATGATGAGCGCGGAGGTATCCAAAATGCCCGCGTAATGGCCACACGGTCCAATGATATTGTCAACCCCAACCAGTATGAGAACGATGACAACTGGCATGCACACATCCGGTGGACCGGCCCCCAGATACTCAAGCAGCTCCCGGAGATCAATGTGATTTGTGCTGGCATGGGCACCTCTGGCACAATGACCGGATTGGGGACTTACTTCCAAGGAGCCAAGCCATCTGTGTTACGGCTCGGTGTCTGCACTGCGCCAGGGGACCGGGTCCCGGGACCACGGTCATTTGCCCTAATGAAGCCCGTGGAGTTCCCCTGGAGGGACGCACTGGATGCGCTCGAAGAAGTCAACTCACATGACTCATACTCCTTATCCTTGGACTTGTGTCGAGAAGGGATCGTCTGTGGGCCGTCATCCGGGTTTAATTTGACAGGCCTCTTCCAGATGCTAGAGAAACGGAAAGCTGCCGGTACCTTGTCACAGCTAGTGGGACCAGATGGTTCCGTTCACTGTGTGTTCCTCTGTTGCGATCTGCCATATCAATACATTGGCGAGTACTTTCAGAAACTAGGGCCCGAGAAGTTCCCTCCGATTCAAAATCAGGTAGGTTAGCGATCTTGAACCCCAAAGCTGAGGTGATTTTGACACCCTTCTTCCAGAGCCTCGCTTGCGTTGATCTTTACCGATATGATGAGAGCTGGGAGAGGAGCCCCGTCGTATTGTTCACTCATTATTACGAATCCCCCCGGTGCTTTTCGCCCAACCTCTTGAGCGGCATGGTACTCCGACCTCTGTGCTGCATCTTGGACTTGAGAACAGCGGTGGACTTTGCCACTTGGAACCTTCCGGGATCAGTGAGCATTCCCCTGCAGAGCCTGGACTCTCATACGCCCAGGCCATTCTCTGAGCCAGTTGTGCTGAAGGCGCAGTGGCTGGAGCTGGAAGCATTGTTCAGCAACGAGGGCGTTCTTAGTAAACTGAACGCCCATCACGTCCTGGTGATCTGTTACAATGGAGATACCGCGCGGGTAGCCACCAGTGTGCTGCGAGCGAAGGGGATCGAAGCGGACAGTCTCCGGGGAGGATACCAAGCGTTGAAGGACCATATGCTGTGGGGAAGCGGCGGAATGGCGTCGGAGATTATTGGCAAAGCAGGGAAGAAGAACGACGAGGCGCCGGCGGGTTTCGCGGCGCTCCCGGTCACGGACCCACACTAGGCCGCATCGGGGACGCAAACGATGGTCTCCATCGCGACGTTGCATTCCTTCGTTTCACTCTCTTTCCTTCGCTACATACTAGATGTCTACTCAATGACGAAATCTTCATCTGCTTTTGCTTTCAATTTGCCTTTTCCCGGGATCCACTCTCGGGTCATCGGCCAGAGGCGCGAGAATATCCAAATGCATCAGAATTCCACTTCTACTCTAGTGATCCCGCGCAAATCTGCTCACCAGCCCATGTAAGAGACTGGAGAGAGGGGCTGGGAAAACAGAAACGGCCTGGTAACTGCCCACTCATTCTACTTCCCAGACAACAAGTCACTATGCTAAGTGTCATAGCAGAATATGACGATCGGCTAGCTAGTCTCCCGGCACACGGCCCGAATGCGTATACATTCCACGCTAAACACAGAAATCTGCTCAATTGTGAGCACCTTCCGGCCAATGAGCACCCGGTTGTTACTGGACAACGACATGGCTCGGGGCAAGGCTGCTGCTTCCGCTAGGTCGGGAGGCCCATGACTCGTACCACGGGTGATGGTTGTCAGTCCATCAGGAATCACTGGGCCATGTTGTTACATCGCCTCCCTCTGGGGTTCCTACCTGGTTTGTTCAAAACCCACGCCTTGGGGCACATGGTCTCACTTAGAAATGACCATATCCCTGGCTTCTAGAACCACGTTGTGGTGTAATGGTCATACAGAGCATTGTCGGACAAAACCTAGTCGACCGGCGTCTCTGGACAATAACCTTTCAACATGGGGCTTCCATGGCTGGACCAACCGGTTCTGCTACATTCTTCTCGAGCCGATGATTGCTCCTTGACACCAGAACAGTGTGCCTATCGCTACGGGCATTGGAGATACTGGTACCTTTCTCCGATTCTCATGTGTAGCTAATGTGATATTGATGACGCTGTCAATAGGTACCAATCTGACCATGTCTACGCTTTAAATACTATATACTTTTTATGTGCAACTGTCGGTGTTTTCACTATACTGCACCTGGTTTCCAAGCACAGCCCGCTCCCATTAAAGAGATCTACCGTCTGGCAACGATCAATAGCAGCAGGGAGATATCTCACCTACAAATGCTTCCAACTACCCGTGTTGCGTTCCTGCACCTATTCGCTGGGGGTCATTCTCCTGGGGGTGATAGGAACCGTATTCTTCTTGGGTTGGCTCACTGCATTCTGATGAATCGGAACTTTGGCTGACCGTTGACAGCCATGACCCTAGGGCCCCGGCCTTACTACTGGCCCAATACGGCAACGGTCTCTTATGGCAGTAGCCCACCGATTGCAACGAGAAGCGGGTGGATGGCGTTGGCTTTACTGCCATTTGTCTTGTCAGTGACATCCGAAGTATGATGGTATCACCAGGTGCTAACCTCGAGCAGGGCACTGAGTGCAAAAGCCAATCTTATTTCAGCATTGACTGGGGTACCTCATGAGAAGCTTCAAGTATGTCTAGCCCCGACTGATTGAGACACAAGCTGACTGCTCAGGTCTTCCACCATTGGACCAGTTACGCTATGTTTGTCCTGGCGCTCGTACATACGTTTCCGTTCATAGTCTATCACATTGATAAAGGTGATATGGTTGAGCAGTGGAAAACCGAAGTGACCTATTGGACCGGGGTTGCTGCTTTAATTCCGCAGGCATATTTGACACTTATGTCCTTGCCAGCCATCCGGTGAGACCAATCTATACCATCGCCGAACAAGCCAAGCTGACCCCTACAGGAATCGTTTCTACGAGTTCTTCAAGGCCACCCACTTTCTCGCCGCTTTGCTATTCATCATATTCTTCTTCTTCCACTGCGACTTTCGTCTGACCTCATGGTACGCTTCCAGAGACCCCATATAATCCTGTCACGCTCACACCATCAGGGACTACTTCATCGCCACGGGGGCTATCTACCTCTTCAGCCTTTGTATAGCCAACATCCGCACATACTTTATGCATGGCCGCCACACAGCCATAATCGAGCAGCTCCCCTGCGGCCTTGTCCGAGTCAGGATTCCTACCATCATGACCTGGCGTCCAGGCCAACACGTCTTCGTCCGATTTCTCAGCCTCCAACGAGGTATCCATTGCTTCAGTACCCATCCGTTCACCATCTGCTCCCTCCACCACGACCCCGAGAAAACCGGCAAAGCGCCAGAAATCATCTTCTACATCAAGCCACGCCGAGGACTGACCGCCAGCCTGGGAAACACCGCCCTCGAGAAGCCCAACTCATCCGAGACCGTGTTCCTCGAAGGCCCATACGGCGGGATATCCGAGTCCACCAACCTTGCACGATTCGACACCGTCATCCTCATCACCGGCGGCACCGGTGGCGGCTTTTCCCTCCCGATCCTCGAAGAAGCACTCAAATCGTACCATCACCAGCCCACTCAACCCACTCCAACCATCCAAGTGTACTTCGCAACCCGAACCCACACCCTAGCAGAGTGGTACCGGGAAGAGATCAAATCCAAACTAGCAGCCTATGGCATTCCCGACGACAATATCTCCCTATCCATCTACATCACCTCATCAACCCTCCTCCCCACCCCAGCGTCCGGCTCCCCCCTCCTCCCCTCCTCGGGCGAAAAAGGGAGTTCCCCAGACTCCATACACCGCATCCCATCCCAGACAGACCTAAATTCAGACAAGGTCCAGGTAGGAAGCCGACCCGACATCCAAGGGATCATCGCCGCCAGCACGACATCACACACGGCGCGCCACATCGCCATCTTCACCTGCGGACCGGCGTCGATGATCCAGGATGTGCGGAATGCAGCCGCGGAAGCACAAAGCCAGGTGATTCGAAAGAACAGCTCCGTGGAGGAGGTATATCTACATACGGAACCGTTTTCGTGAGTTCTAACCCCGCCCTGAAACCTCTCACTCGATGCAGAATATAATCTGACTTACAGGTAAACAGGTGGTAAATAATAGACATCTTAAAGCACCTGGATACCCCGGCGTCGGATCCGTATACTGTACAGACATCCTGCTTGCCTTGGCTTGCCTATATTTCAAGAGCATGACAGAACGTACATATTTACCCCCCTCTCGATTTTCATACTCTTTCTCTGCAGATAGGAAATAGCCGCGAGCTATACAATGCATCCATCCTATAATTCAAAAGCACGTTCCAAGAAATAACAGTAGGGATGGAACAATATTTTCTTTCCCCATCAAATGTAACGTGATGCATATTACTACTATATGTAAGTACGCGAGTTTCATTTGTACAGCAAGATCATTGTTAGTCGTACTGATTCCCCTCGACTCTCAGATAACTACTCATATGCAAAATAAGATGAAGTGTAAGAGGATACTATACTCATTTGGTAAACCCAATCCCCCATTCACTCTTAATCAATAGACAATTCTACCCAAAACGAACTAAATCCGATGAGGTCAGATCAAATATAATTCTATGATCAACAATGATCGATATATCATATCATCTAGCCAAGCAATCCAACAAGATCAACCACCACTACCAACAACAGAGGTAAAAGTAGATAGGTGTCTCATCTAACCTTCCCTTCAAAAAGCAGGCAAGCATAATAAATGCACTGAGCAGCAAAAATCTAGGTCGTCATCATCTAACCAAAAACCAATCAAGCAGATAAAAAAGGAAGAGGAGGAAGTAAAAAAGGAAGCACATCTCATCATCAACCAAACATTAGCTAGGATCAACAAACAACTCTAGATCTATACCCCTAACACCGATCCGAAAAAGGGATAACAATGAATGAATGATCAAACAACAACGCCAACCCGGGAGGAATCTGTAAGGTCTCTAGGAGTGGAGAGTGGAATGGAGGGAAGGGGGGAGAGTATGAGAAATATGATGATGATGATGATGAGATAGAACAGAAATGTGCGTCATCTGTCTATGCATGTTGTATGTATGTACCTCGACAAGATCCAAGGATCATATGCTGGAAATTGAGAGGGAGTCTAGATGGTAGTAGGTAAAGAGTGTGAATGAGGTAAAAATAAAGGAAAAAGGGCTAATTCTTCGTCCTCTCCAAATAGTCCATCAGAGATGCTCTCATCCGGACATTGACCACACCGCCCACGCCGTACGCGGGCACGATCTTGCCCATGCGCGCAAAGCAACTCGGGATGTAGTCGCGTCGGATGCGCGAGGCGCGCTCGCGCCAGCCTAATCCTCCCGGCGGCTGCCGGTTATATAGATCCAGACCGAGAAGGTGCATGGGCGTGCTGGCGAACTGCATCAGAGCGGGACAAGAGAACTGCGCGAGGGCGGCTTTCATTCCGGGGGTGGAGGCAATGGCGTCCGGAATGGAGGGGGCGACGAGCGCGGGGATGTTGAAGGAGGCGAAAATGGTGATGCTATCGCGGAGGCAGAAAAGAGAGTATGAGATCTTAGGGACTTTGGCGGCCCCCGAGGGGTGACAGGAGGCTGGGGCGGATGTGGACGCGGATGGGGATCTTGACGGTGGCGCCGACGGAGATGCGGATGTGGATGCAGATGCAGATGCAGGAGAGGATGCGCCAAAGATGCGCGCGAATCTGGCGTCCTTATATACACAGATACCCATGTTCACTGCGGTGGTGGTGAGGAATTTGGCGGTGCCGGGAAAGACGGTTTCGAAGGGCTTGTTGCGCATGGTGGAGGTGAACGTGTCAATCGTGTTCGCGGTCAGGTAGGTGGCCGTGTACAGCGTGTAGATGAGGAGGAATGGAGTGCTGAGGAAAAAGCCCGCGGGTTTCGTGATCATGGATCGGAAGCAGGAGGTTATGGTCTGGCGGATGGGGACGCCTTTTGCTGCTTTCTCGATGATCGCACTGAATAATGAGGTCGGTTAGTTTTGCTTCCCGGCAGGTGGAAATCGAGCGAGATAGAGCATACCGGTCGATGACCGTGATGACCGGGCATGTCAAGGCTCCTGCAGTCGCCGCGCTGGCAACGTCGACTCCCAGTCGCGCGCCCAAGCGGTTGGTGTTCCAATCAGTCGATATGGATTGCTCAGAGATTGTCGACATGGTGAGCGGCGCTTCGGGGGAGAGCGCATTCCGAGGCATGGTGGCCGGTCGGGGATGGAAGCAGGAAGCGGAGACGAAGTGAGACAGACGAAGGGAAAAAAGAAAGAAAGAAAGAACGAGGAAAACAAGGACGAAGGGATGTAACTGCGATGGCTAATATAACGTCATCCAGATAGGCGCAGGAGAAGACAATTGCCGGGAGGGACTGACGAAGGCGAACAGGTCTCACTCGGAGAAGAAACGTCAACGAGGGATTAAGGTAAGGAAGCCCGACGGCTCAGACGCCCATCGTGGAGGTAGGTAGCTTGGAGTTAGCCTCACGCCAGGCATGCAGCAGTGAGAAGAGAGAGAGATCACATCAGATTAATCTGGATTAATTAATGGGCGAACTGCAGCGGACGAGAACCGCCCGGCCAATGATGAGGGCAGCTTTTTGCAAAACCCCTCGGAACGGCCCTCCGATGCCGGCCGAGCTGGCGGCCAAAACTGCCGACGGGCCTCCATTCTACCGTAACACGCGTCGGCTAAACAAAAAAAAAAAGTGCATTCTAAGATTTCATTCCCGGGTTTTACACACACATGATAAATGCTCCCAAACGCCAAAATGATCGTCTCTTAATCATGACCGCAGCACTCAATCCATGCCCCAAATACCGAGGATAGAATGAATACCATCCGTAGCTTAGCTTAGTTGGCCGGGTTCGCCTGGAATCCGTCCAGCGTGACATTCACAGAGCCAGCTTGTACCAGCTAGATTCCATATTAGTTTGATGAAGCACCCAAAGAGGGGAGAGATTAGAAAAAACTTACCGCCCGCTGCAAATCATCAATGAGATCATCCACATCTTCAATACCCACACACAGTCGAATAAGATCCTCGGGCATCGCACGCTCCCGTCTGGTCTTCTCGTCAATGCTGGCATGGCTCATGCGGCACGGCATACTGATCAAGCTGTTGACACAGCCAAAGCTGACGCTGATAGCCCACAGCTTCGCGCTCTCAACAATCCGCTCACTCACTCCCACATCTCCGGTCTCGAACGAAAGCACAGCTCCCGAGCCCCGGGCCATGGAGTGGTGCAGCTCGTACTGCGGGTGCGACCGGAGTCCAGGGTACCGCACCTTGAAGCCGTGGCTTTCAAGGAACTCGGCAATGCGCTGTGCGTTGGTCTGCTGCTGGTCCATCCGGACCTTGAGGGTCTTCACACCACGCAGCAACAGCCACGAGTCGAAGGGGGACAGACCGCAGCCGGAAGCGTTGATCGTGAAGTACAGTCGCTCGCCGAGAGCCATGTCGTTAACCGCGATCACACCGGCCATGAGATCGTGGTGACCGGACAGGTACTTGGTACCACTCTCGTACACAATATCCGCACCGAGCTCGAGAGGGTTGAGCAGAAGAGGAGACATCATGGTGTTGTCGACAGACACAATGCAATTGGGGTTCGCTTCGTGGGCGGCCGCGGCAATCTCGGGAATATCCACGATCTTGATGAGCGGGTTGGTCGGCGTCTCGAGCAGGACCATGGCCGTTTTCGAGGTCAAGACCTCGCGCACCTTTTCGGGTGCCGTAGTATCAACATGGTGGACGATGATACCGCCGTTCGTGGACAGATACTTCAGGAGGCGATTCGTGCCACCGTACAGGTCGTCACCGGTCACCACTTCGTCACCAGGACGAAGCAGGCGGGAAATCACGTCCATAGCAGCCATGCCAGAAGACACAACCAAAGCCCTCTGGGCAGACATGATCTTGGCAAGGTGTCGCTCCAGGTGCGTCCGAGTAGGGTTTCCGGAGCGAGTGTAGTCATATTCGCCGCCTCCGCCACCGGAAGTCTGTTTGAATGTAGCACTCTACAGAGACATCAATTAGCTCCTTCTCCGCAGCCTGATCACCCATATCCGATGGTGTGACCCGAGCGATGGAATACGCCGGGGAATTGATTAGTACCTGATAGATCGGAACGCTGCTGGCATTGTACTGATCATTTCCTTCCGTGTATACTAGCTCCGTGGCAATGTTGTAGCGTCTGCCAGCGTGAGGGCTAGAAGGGGCGGGGGAGGGAGGCAGATCGTGTCCTTCGAGGTCGACACGAGGGAAGGCCTTCTTCACGGCATCACCACCGGATCCTGAGGCCGACATCGCTGCGGGGACGGGGCGGCGGGGGGGATCGTAAAGGGCGATGGAAAGGGGTTGAGGTGAGGTGATAGACACCACAGGACGGCAGAGCAGATGGAATGGAAGCGAAGAGCGATGACAATGGCAAAAACAACAATGGGATTGCCAAAGAATGATGGGATAGCAAAGGTGCTGGTATGGAAAAGGGCGAAATTATTATCTTCCCCAGAAGAGTCACCCCGAGTCGTAGTCAGCATTGGCCGTTGCCCAAGTCGGTAAGGATTGCCCCAGATCCCGTGCCCTGTCATTGGTTGAACCGGCCAGGCCGCGATGTCGTCATCCGCTAGGCCCAGTCGGGACGCGTCCTGCCACTGACTCATCCATCGCCTGAGGTATCAACTATCAAGTGTACGAGGATGGAGGCGGCCTTCTTCGGCCCAGAGGGCTCGATATCATTATCTACTAGGTTGCACGGCAGAGTGCATCAACTCGAAATCTGCCACTGAGGTCATTATACACATGAATGTCGGGCGCATTCGCCCAATGCTCCTTACTCCGTCCCGAGGAATGACACTAGCCCATACCTCCAACGACCAGGAAGAGCTGAACATGAGATCCACCGTAGCCAAATACATAGCATGCTACACCCTTCCGAAGAACCACCTGCACGTGGTATTGGTGATGTAGCCCAGCACGACCGTACATCCATCAAATAACCGCCCACGCCCTGTTAGATCACAAAAAAGAAGAGAATCCACAAGCCCGACACCGCTTAGGTTGCCAGGTCGCCAAAACTACCGTTAATGCCGAAGAATTGGAACCTGCGAGAAGAGCATTGGTTAGTGGTTCTAATCACCCATGCGCGCGGATAGCCTCAGCCCAAGTCGCAGAAAACTTACCAGTCCTCCACATTGAGAGTGGTTGGAGCTGTCGGCCCGCTCCGTGAGCTACTACTCCAGTTGTCATCCTGGCTTGCAGCATCCATCGTCGCCCCACCCAAAGCAGCGTCCATGCTCTGCATCGGCCAACCCTGCTGGCTCTCTAACCCAAACACCTGCTGTGGTTGCTGACCTGGCAGGCTGATCCCAGGGGTCAGAGTCGACATAACCTCTGGACTACCCTGAGCGGCAGAAAGACTGCCGCGCGCCGCCATTTGTTGAGGAATTATTGGCCGCTGGTCCATGTTCTGAGCTTGTAGCTGAGACTGCATCTGGAGTTGCGGGTCAACCGCGTTCGGTTGGGGAGACGTCAATTCTGGGAAGAATGCTGTGCCATCAGGGAACAATTGGTCCGGCTGGAAGTTCTCCCAAAGGGACGGGGAAAGGTTGGGAGAGGTACGCGTAACAAGGAATAGATCCGGTGGCGTTGCAGGCAAGGAAAATTGGTTGAAAGGGGTCGTCGGGCGCGTATTTCCGCGAGAAACTCCCGGCCCTCCTGGGGCTGGAGGAGAGCCTTGAGGCAAGCTTAGACCAGGAGGCTGCATCTCCCTTGAGGGGGTGACTGCAGGCGTTTGAGGACGAGATCGCTCGTAAGAGACCGGCGGTGTGGGACGTCCCCCATTGGGCAAGCCGAATTCCATCTCATCGAACTTGCGCTTCGGGGGTTCGGGCCTCTTCGCAGGCGGCTGTTGCATCGTCTCGGGCCGTACTCTCTGATGTCTTCTGCCTGCAGCTTTCTGAAGGCGCTCTTCCAGGACTTTGTTTCCAAGAATAGACTCAAAAAGCGTATGCACCATTTTGGCCACAAGCCAAACTTTGGACACGTCCTTAAGGGCCTGCATGCAGATGTTGATACGTTCCTGACAGGTAGCCACAATTGAGGGAACGGATGATCGCATTTGGTAGACATGCATAATCAAAGCCGAGAACAAGCTGTAGACACTGTACAGGGGTCAGCGCGCTATCCGCATCTGGCAGATGTGTCATCTTACATGAAGGCAGGCGCATATCGGATTTCATGGTGATTCTGGAGGTTCTCCACAATCGAGGTGATCATTCCGGCAGCCTGGAACGCGATCGTTCGCGATGGGTACGCCATCTCTTCCACGCGGTAATTACTCGAAACAGAAGACGCAGGCGGCATGTGTGCTCGATGTAGAAGACAAAGCGTGGTGCTTTAGGTCAAGTTAGCGCGAAAGCATACGAATCATCATCTCGCAATAACTCACTAATAATTGGCATGAAGAAGAGCTGCCCAGAAGTGATGCCGTTGCCGTTGCCAACACACCTCCTTAGGGCAGTTTTGAAGCCAGTCTGCCAATGCCATATCCGAGTGGGTGAGATCCATAGCATTCATTCGCCTAGATTTCGAGGCCACCGAGTACTGTTGGGAAAGAACCAAGCCCATGATCTCGCAGAGCTTGACATACTGAAGGAAGAATTGTACGTGGACCGGGTCGGGCGGATACTCCGCAACAATATCGACCTCGTCTTCGATGAAATCATCTTCGGTCAACATCCCCACGTCCGAATCATCGGTGTTGATGCCGATGGGCCGTCCGAGCGCGACAGCCACCGATCGGTCTCTCGTGAAGAGGGTCCACCAGATTCGCTTCCAGAGCCTCTTGTCAGGCTTGCTAAGCTGGGAAGATTCCACGCTGCAGCGCCATCAATAAGTCTTCTACAAAATGCGCAGAATGTGATAAGAGCTAAACATACCTTCGATGCATACCCGAACCCTGAGCAACGACCATCGCCACTCTTGTCCAGTAAAAGACATTTTTCGTGACATCTAAGGCGTGTTAGCGAAGCTCCTGTAGGGGTCAAGGGCACGAGTTGCATGCACAACTATGCCTACCTTCAGGCCCTTCCCAGTACCAGCCTAGAAGAACCAGCGCTTGGACGATGGTGACACGATCATCTTCATAATTCGCATCATAGAGTGCTTTTGCCCGTTTATAAAATGTCATGGCAGCTGGCGTGGTTGAACCATTGGCGTCCATCAGTTGCTGATTGGTACAGACCCGCGAGCCAGCTAAAAGAATGGCTTGGAGAAGCAGCAAAGATGGGGGGTTCTTCGGATCCCGATATTGCCGCAAAAAGCGGCTGCGGTTAACGATGGGGACCACGGGGGCAACCCATTTAAAGTAGGCGTCGACCAGCTCGTCACACAGGGGCTTTGGCGGCAGCAAGAAGGCACCACGTTGGTGCAGAATATCCAACTCCAGGCTGTCCAGGTCCGTCAACCGAGCGGGCGTGCCTCCCATGTTGGGAGGCAGAGGGTAGTGTACAACATCGGTGGTCCCATGGCGATCCTGAACGAGGAGCGATAGGTTTGACGACTCGCCGAGATAGGCAACCCGTCCTGGTTCCTTTATCGGGGCGCGCGCAAACTTGGGCTTCATAAACTGGGCGTACATTGAATTATGGGAAGCCTGTTGAGCGGCCTGTGTTTCCGTGAGGGTAGTAACCGGCATCCCGTCGACGGCCATTGGGTTGCTCTGATAACCGAAGGCATCCTTGCCGCTCGGTATTGCTGGTGGCTCCGGCTTGCTCGGCGGCGATTTTGCTTCGACTTCCTCACCTCTAGTAAGACCAAGGGATGGCATGGTCAGTGAAAGTGTACCATGAGGACGGGAGGGAGCATTGAGGGGCATACCCGCTTGTATTATCCTTCGATTTGGTTTGGTTCTTCTTGCGTTTCGGCGTAGGGATTCTGCACTCGATCGAAAAGGCCACGCAGTTGGTGCATGGCACACCTAGACTGGCCGCATCGCAGCGAACCTGGTCATTGGAGTGGCATGATTAGCAAGCTCGGTCGGTCGTCAAAATCTCGGGCGCACCGCAAAACACGGCCCGGAGGCACCCATCTGGGTGGGGACGGGAGGTTTCAAGAAAAGGGGGAGGCTCACTTTTCGAGCATGGCATGTCTTAACAAGCGCAAGAGAATGATGTTAGCCAAAGAAAGTCTTGGTAATTGGAGTAAGTGTGGTTGGATTGCCCTTGTCCTTGAGGGAGCCGTCGCATAGTCTGCGGGCGGGCGAGTAGGGAGAGAGGGAACAAGCTGCGCTTGAGCCGAGGTGCCGAGGCTCCCAGCACAAACGCGACCTCGCAGGAAGCAAGACGTACCTCACAAGCACGCGACGCACGTTGTCTGTTGGAGAAGGCGATTAGATAAAGCAGGTTAGCTTCTCGAAGGTCTCGACCAATTTTGAATCTATACTTTTCGCCCGGTAGCCACCCGGATCGCGGTTTGAGGGTCTGCGCCTGGCTTTCAGGCGCTTCATCCTCACCACAGCCCCGCGAGCGCAAACGGGCAAAAGCAACGACCGAACTGTCACCACTCACCTTCTGAAACTCATGTGTCCGTTAGATCCCGTGCGCACAGTAATACCAGAGGTCCCTGTTGAGCCCGCTGTACTTGGGGCTGGGCTGGTTTTGGAGGCTGTTGGATCTGAGTGGTTTTCTGCCGTGCTCATGGCCACCAGGTATCCATCCAGAGACTTTGCGACAAAGAAATGGGCGCTGAATCAGCGAGGGCCGTAAAAAATAGGGTCGGGAGATTCGTTAAGGTTTGGGAATCGGGAATCGCAAAAAGGGCAAAAGAGGAAAATACGTCAGACGGCAGGAAAGGAAAGGTGAGGGCAGGTCGAGGGGAAAAAGTAACGATGGCAATGTGAGAGCCTGGGAGGCAGTGAGTGAGTGGTGACTGGTGGGTTGCTTTTTCTAAACCGTCTGGGACAGCTTCTGGACTAGCAGAAGCACGGAACGGAACAGGCCAAGCACCAAGCAGGAGGGGAGAGGAACTGAACGCCACCCGACCGATGGATGCGATGGATGGGGTCTGGCGGAGGTCACAGGGGAGGGAGGAGAGGAACGACGATGGACCAGGAGGGGCAGGGGAGAAAATTCCCGGGATGATAAGAATAAGAATAAGAATAATAATAAAAATAAAAAGACTGGGGGAGGGACTTCAGGAACCCGCGAGGCGATCACTGCTGTTGCGACTCTTTGCGACCTGCGACTTGACTTTGGCAAAGGAAAGGAACCAGGTCCAGTCAACCCAATGGCATCCGCAGCAGAAAGCGTTGCGGACTGATGGTGTGGCCCTGCAGGGTGGCGTCAGGCAGTCGGAGGGAACACTGTGACTGAACGGAGGGACTCCCAGGCAGAAGGGGGAGGGGGGAAGCCGGAACTGTGGAGAAGGTTGCTTAGTATTGCTTCGTTCCCTGTCGTCGGTCCAGAAATTACGGTCGGGCCAAGGCCTTTAGGGGATCCAGCCAGGGTCCATCGCGTTGGTGTGTAGCTATTTCAGGCCTTGCTCAACCCGGAAGACACGGTTCAGGTACGGGTTGATCCTGTGGATTGGGGCATGATGCTCCTGGAGCCACGGCCTCAAAAGGTAAGCACAATACGACTGCTTTGTAATGTCATGACTCATGAGACATTGACAGATGATGATGAAGGGGGGGAAATCGTCACCTCCCCCCCCAGCTGTCTGAAGAGTGCACCCAGTAGGTACTACTTCGTTCGGCGCCCTAACCCCGAACGGATCCTTTGAAGTACCCCGTACAATCCTAGAGAAGGAATCCCGATGGGTATCTTTTCATCTTCATCGAGTATCAAGTAGGATCTACGATCGAATGCTCGAGTCCAAATGTCGCAGCAGATGCATCGGGTCCTCCTTCACTTCGCACTACTGTACAACAGGTGTGCAGGTTCCATTAATAATGATAATAATGCATTCTCCCGTGGATTTTAAGCTTCTTTGTTGATTTTCTTTTTCCACTCCACAAGTGGAGTCCGCCGGTTGCTTCGTCGTCATTAGAATTCCGCTTATGCCCATTTGTGCATCGGTCGCGGAAATAAAAGGACCAACCCCATGAACACAAGCAGAAGAGGCAGCCATCGGAGGAGAGACAACGGAGATGGAGGAAGAATGTCTATCTAGTTACTATGGAGTCTCTACTACGGAGCAAGGACTCCTGGAAACCCGAACGTGGAAAGCTCCGAGTCTCTAGTACGAGCACCGTTCCAGTTTTTGGGTCCGACTCATCTGACCACAAATCTTGGTTCTCATGCTAATTAGCGCGCCCGTCCCCCGGGCGTGTCGAACATGCTTTCGTAGTTTGTCCAACACCACCACCAGTCATCATAATATCCTTGTCTAGGATTATCCAGACGGAGGCTTATCGGGGAATCTCACCCACCTGTCCATGAGGGATTAATCAATCATGGGGAATCCTGCATGAGCCAACCCCCATCAGGGGCCCTCAACCTACCGCAACCCTCCCCGCCCTCATTGCGTGTCTTCAGGTTAATGCAGGAGAATCCCGGTTAGAGAATCACGATGCTCCCAACCCAATGGGAAGTCCCAGCGGCCCATCCTTCGCAGTCCATGCCGTTCTGAGCGTCCTCGGGGTTCTGCCCCCCCGCTCGCGAACCCCGATGTCACCGGGGATTATGTTCCAGTATCCACGAGGGACTCGATCCATTGTGCCGGAAGGAGAATGGATGGGCGTGCCTGACTTGGCCTTGCGAACGGCGGCTTCCCCGCAACTCAGCCCTTGGCCTGTCAGCCATGCAGGGGGGGCGCCCTGGGTGGATGCCCTCGACCCGGAGCGATCTTAGCTTGCCCTCTCGGGTCTAGACGGCTCGCCCCCAGGCAGCTGGATGGCGTCACCTTCGGCTTGTGAAACCTCGGCTGAGGCCTCTATATACCACCAACCCACGAATTCACAGCCCATGCAGGACGGGAACAGTGCAGAAGCAAAATATAAACTAGAGCTGCAAGAAACACATCTTGTCCGGGACATGTCGTTTACCCTTCAGGAAACGACTTGCGACCCCGGGCTGCAACAATAGAAATTCGGACGATCCGGGGCTTTCGCCTCATCCGGAGTAGTGTATATTAGTCCAATGCACGTATCTAACTATATCACACATGTACAAGATTCATTACATCTCCTGGTGGAGCTTGCTGGCGCGTCGTTGCAAAAGTCGCGCAGACCTGAGATCTATTAGGTGGTGCGACTGTCCGTTTCGCCTGGCTTTTCACTGGTGTCGGTCTCCGCCGATCCATTGACAGCTTCGACGACAGCGGCTCCAAATGCCGTCGCCCGGGGCCCAAAGTCGACTCCACCGATCATCACCTCGCTGAGGAACTCCAGTCCCGCCACAAACGTGCACAGGAAGCTGGCAATGCAGAAGTGACTGATCGTCGTGCCAATGTCCAACCAGGAGCCCTCGTCCCGGACCATGTAGAAGAAGTTCAACGTCATGATATCCGAAATCGACATCACAACCATGAACAACGCACTGGGGGCGACCTCCAATCGGCGGTTAAGGATGCCCAGGTTAGCACTGATGATTGCGAAGGGAATGAGAAGCTTCAGGATAAGTAGGGCGCCCTGACTGAACGGGCTGAAGATCGGAATGAGCCGGCACACACTCTCCAGTGAGAACGAGGAGACTGATGCGATGTTCCCGGTGCTGAAAAAGGCGGATTGCAGGAGGAAGAAGAAAAACAAAGCCACACGCGCATCTGAAACGCCGAGTGTCCGGTAGCGGTAAGCTTGGCCTTCAACAACTGCCGTGGCTTCCGTGCCAGGCTTCTTGGAAGGTGCGGACCCATTTCTCGTGGCTGCCGTATACACATAAATGGCATGCTCTAGCCGAACCCAAGTGGCCAGGGTCATGCAGAAGACGAAATAAAATAGGCCCTCGTAAGAAATGGTGAGGATGATGAATGTCGGGGAGAAAGTGAGGAAGAGGACCATCAGACGATGCAGGTAGTGGCTATTCGAGTAAAGTCGGTAGAGAAACGGGAGTAGGAGTGATGCAACTAGTTTACTGTATTAGCCAGGGATGCAGCTTTATACTAAACAATAGATAATAGGGAATGGCCCGTAGACAGCTCGAGTTTCCCGTTCACATTAAACACTTACCTAGAACGAACCAACCAACCACTTGATTGCCGAACGGCAGTCCTTGTTTGGCTTGGATAGAAGTTGCACTAGACCTCGTGACTATCAAGGCAAGTAAGACCATACCCAGCTACTTAGCATTAGCAGATTATCCCCATGTTAGGAAATTCGCACATACCTGCGCGCCCATGATTGTGCGTGAGCCGCGGCTAGAAATGGCAAAGGATGACTGAGTTGAGGACTTCTGTCCCAAGACGTAATCTTCAAAGAGCAAGTACAACAGGCCCGTGAAGAACATCAACAGGCCGCTCCAGGTTCTGCATGTGCGATTAGTCAAGGCCAGCAAGTCACTTCCATGCGCCCGGGAAAACGTACATCATGCCTATGTCTTCGACTTTATTTGCCGGGAGCAAAGTGAAGCCACTCATGAGAAGGCAGCCGACGGCCCATGAAAGAGAAAGTAGAGCATGCTTCTTAACAAATCCTACCCCATAGAACAAGGGCCAAGAAGCGCCCAAGATAAAGCACACGGTAAAGATCTCGCGGTGAAAGTAAGATTGCACCTATAAGCGACCGTTAGCCAGGCCGTCCAGTCCCTTAGAGTGTAGCAACATACCAGGGCCTCCAATACGCCTACAAAAATCAATGACTGGAATCCAAACGCGACATAGCCACTCGCTGAGTGGACATGACTCATGAGTATCTCCCGGCCAGCAAGTAAAGCCTTTCGTCGGACAAACACCTCTTCCCAGAAAAAGACCGGGAAGAACCCATAGAAATAGTACCGCCCGGAGGAGCGTTGAAAGAAAAAGACAGAGAAAAGCGCAACAAGGATAGAGGAGAAGAATGAAGTGCTGAATACTGTCCGGTTCGAGTCAGCAGTGCCATGAAGGACATGCAAGTCGATAACCGTGGTTAGAGCATATGCGATCCAACCTAGGTAACCCAATGTGACAATAGTTCTCAGAAAGAGCCAGTCATATGTCTGTAGATAGCGCAGACCTTCCAAAGCAGTGGCCAGGAGAGCAGAGGACATTTCGATAGATTCATCGTACAAGCCGTCTGCAATCTTAGCCTTTATCTCCTGAAGATGTTCATCGACCGAGGTCTGGCCATGATCGGCCAGAGGCGCAAAGGGTTTATACCGAAGCAGGGCGGCCTTTTTCTGCTCCTCCTTGACACGGTACATCTCCAAGACCGTCTGAGTATTGGCTAGCGCGGCAAGGGCCTTATCCTTTGGACTGGCATCCAAGAACTCCAGAGGTAGCTCACCCACCGAATTTGTAGGAAAGTCAAGTCCAACAAGGTATGCCATCAGGGCTGCAACATCAGCCTGCGCAACATCATTCCGCTGAATGTTGTCAAAGCCCCAGTCGGACGAGACACCATCCTCATGACCCGTTAGCGTGCCTTCCTGAGTGTATCTAGGACCGGACACCCCAGAGCCCCAGACCACGAGTGGTGTCCGCGTATTGTCCGGATGGCCATCCCCATGACTGCCCCAATCGCTCATTCCGTGGTCCGCCGTAAAAACGAAGGCGGTTTCATCATCTCCATAGAACTCCTCCACCAGCTGCGTGATTTCTTGCACCCCCTTGTCCACTAGTTTGATATTGCGCAGATATTCCTTCGAATATGGACGGAATCCATGGCCCGTCGTATCGAGCCCGAGGAGGTGCAGGAAGAAAACCAACTTGTCTTCGCGCAATTTCGCATTCAACTCAGGATCCGTTTTGGCGGAAGTAAACAATTCCTTCACTTTATCAAAGACCCAGGTGTCCAGCAGTGTTGCGTCAGATGAGAAGTCTTCTGCCTCTTCTCCGTACGTGTCCGCG
Source organism: Aspergillus ibericus CBS 121593 (assembly GCF_003184845.1). NCBI lineage: Eukaryota > Fungi > Ascomycota > Eurotiomycetes > Eurotiales > Aspergillaceae > Aspergillus > Aspergillus ibericus. The sequence goes on from NW_020292172.1 coordinate 21,500, forward strand.
TCAACCCTTCCGGGAACTGCGCCTTCCTGGAACATTAGAAGAATATCCGGACTCCCCCAGCTCCATGTATGCCGGCTGCGATTGAAGACGCTGTCGAAGTTCACCGGGTTTAGCTTCCATCCTGTTGTTACCGCTGAAACATCCTCGTACAACCCCGCGATAAGCGCAACGTGGCCAGGCCGCGACTCGGTAGGGACTCGAGTATGGGAAATTCCAAAGGTGCCGTGGGACAGTACCCTCGATCGAATGTATGGTGCTAGGTAGATGGGCTCCGTATCCTCTCCAGTGGTGTCGTCGGGGTCAGGCAATGCCTGGAAGGCTTTATCGGCACGCAGGCCATCGGCAACGAACAGAACGAGACGTTTGGCGGGAGCAGCGGCATCGGGTTCTCGTTCCACACGAAACGATTTCATACCACTAACAATTGGGCTGACAAAGTAGATATCGAAGATCGAATAGGCGTAAATTAAGTGAAACACCACCGCGAGGGTGAGAAACCCTACACGGCCGAGACGCGCCATGATTTCCGATACAGGAGATCCGACTCGGGGAAAGGGTTAATTAAAGGAGTGAAATTGAGTCCCGAGGACGTGGAGAAACCATTAGATCAAGCAATAGATACAAAGAAGAAAGAGAAGATAGAAGACGGCGAGGTAGGCCGATGCAACCACTTCCTCGCGTCGAGCTTAGGAAGAGACAGTGAGTCCTTAGCAGGCTGGCAGCTGCTGAGCACTTTTCCGCGTGCCTGAATTGGGGGAACTTGGGGAAGGCCCGCAGCCAATGGCGGGCCACCGATTCGACACGGACGGGGCTACGGCGGGCCGCAAGGTCCCCGGGCGCAGCACCCTGAAAGTTGAAGGCGGGCCAGCCAGTGAGCCAGTCAGCCAACACTACTAGTACAGTGTGGCAGGGCAGCATGTGACGCCGTCGGCAAAGCCACGTCTCCGACCGGTCCGCGCCACAGCTGCTTTGGCAGTCGCCGACGGCCGCTCCGACCCTCATCGCATGCATGTTCCAGGTTTAATCGAACTTCTTGCCGTGCTGGACTCGGGGCTTTTCTAAAGGACGTTATTTCTGGGGACTAATAGTCTTTTTGTTTTGGGCATATTCGAAGCGACTGGTCTTTTTGCTCCGCCATTCTGTCGTCATGGCTTCAGCTCGCGGTCCCCGATGGCAACAGTTCTTGCAAGAATTGGTGATGGTTGCGGGCACCGTAAGTTTCATAGCGCTGTGAAACCTGTGTTGCGACTAACCGTTGCTATTAGTCGGCGTCTGCATACTTCCTTATCCGGTACCTCCTATCTCGCCTTGACTTCGACCCAGAGAGTCAGAAGAAAGAAGAACAACGACGCAAATCGGCCGCGATCCTACGGAAACTCGACGGAGGAGACGAGTCAGATGAAGATTCACCGCGTCGTGGAGGAAAGGGGTCGCGCCGGCAAAAGAGGGGTGATCTGGTCCTCAATCAGTATGAACAGGCCATCGCCATGGATGTCGTTGCGCCAGATGACATTTCGGTATCATTTGAAGACATCGGAGGTCTGGATGAGATCATCGAGGAGTTGAAAGAATCGGTCATCTATCCTCTTACGATGCCCCACCTCTACGCTTCAACGTCATCGCTTCTAACAGCGCCATCTGGTGTTCTTCTATACGGGCCGCCAGGATGCGGAAAGACTATGCTTGCCAAAGCGCTGGCCCATGAGAGCGGGGCATGCTTCATTAACCTACACATCTCTACACTGACCGAGAAATGGTACGGTGATTCGAACAAGCTGGTAAATGCTGTCTTTTCGCTCGCCAGGAAGTTGCAGCCCTCGATCGTCTTCATCGATGAAATCGATGCCGTGCTGGGAACCCGACGGAGCGGCGAGCACGAGGCCAGTGGAATGGTCAAGGCAGAGTTCATGACCCATTGGGACGGTCTCACATCAGCAAATTCGATGGGTGAACCTCAACGAGTGGTCGTCCTGGGCGCCACCAATCGCATGGGAGATATCGACGAGGCCATCCTCCGACGGATGCCTAAAAAGTTCCCCGTCTCTCTACCCCCTGCAGCGCAGCGGCTCAGGATTCTCAGTTTAATCCTCAAGGACACCAAGGTTGATCGGGATAACTTTGATCTCCAGTATCTCGTCAAGGCCATGGCGGGTATGTCGGGGAGCGATATTAAGGAGGCCTGTCGAGATGCCGCCATGGTGCCGGTGCGCGAATTAATCCGTCAGAAAAAGGCAGATGGGCTCAAAATGACAGCAGTCAACCCCAAAGAAGTGCGTGGTCTTCGTACGGAAGACTTCTTTACGCGCGCCGGGGGAGTCCGGGTCATCCCCCCGCCTGCCCAGCTACAGAACAAAGCCGGCTCGGAGAAAGAATGGAGCACCGAATCGGAAGCAGCATCTGAAGCTGAAGCACGAACCCCCGCGGAGATGGCCGAACCGCCAGAGTAGATGGCTTTCGCCTTCTTGAATGTTGTATGAACTCGCAGATCATCTTGTGTCCCTTCTAGGTCTGTACTGCGCAAAGGGCAAGGCGTTGGGTTTCTTTCTTTGCTTTCATTTCCTTGTGGATATACTACCGGATATAATGGCTGTGATTTGTATGGGGGTACCAGGGATCTGGGATGCATCGAGTATCTGCATGATGGAACGGCCGACCTGGACAGACCCAGAGTCGATATACCCGCTGACGAAATCCGGAACGTGAATTTCACCATCCGACCTGTTCTGTATAAAGTAGATAAATATCAATGCCATCGTACGTATACGTGGCCAGTGTCCCCGAGGGACGGGGCCAAGAAGGCCTCGCCGCCGATCCGTGGTATTCCCATACGGTACGTACCGGTACGCCACCGGCCGACGTCAAGAGGCAGCAACAGATTGTTACGGCGAGGTAATGGCCCCGGAGGCCTGCCTTCAGCTGGGAAGCCCTCTTGCCGATCGGATTCTCTTCGCTTCAATCGCTTCAATTTCTACGCCTGCCCGCTGCATGCATCGAAGCATCGCAAATCCCCAGCTGCTTCTTTCACCTCGCCCCGAGCAGAACATGAGACAGCCACCCCGCCCTGCCGCCGTCTGATCTGCCGACTTGAGTCGTCATCACAGGAGACTAAACTCCATACTTCTCCCTCTTCCTTCATCCCGCGCCTCCTCCTCCTCCTCCTCCTCCTCCTCCTCCTCCTCCCCCCAACCTCCCCAAGTCGGCCTCAGCGCTTGGTTTCCCCCCCCTGGATTCAACCTTTCAGATCGTGCGACTTGGGTTGTGCCCCCGTTTCATCAACTCGAAACACAGGTGATATTATCGGTTGTTGGATCCCGTGCTAGCTCCGAGCTTCAGGACACGGATGCGATAACTACAGAGCCCGGATGACGAATGGTCTGTCGTAGAGACCTCCGATGGCAATTTGTGCCTGGGCGATCTCACACGCAAACCCTGAGCTCCTGCCGGTGACCTGACGACACCCGCCCCTCCTTCAATCTATCTTATCGTCCTTGTCGCCAGGGATGAGTTCCAACGGCGGCTTTGCCGACCTCTTTAACCTTGGGACCGCGAGCACGACAAATACCAGCCGGAGATCCACCTCGACCGTGCGATCGCGCACCCGCCGTCTGATATCGTTTACCGATGATGATGCCGACGAGAATGGGAGACAAATGCAGTCCTCCGGGCTGTCGTCAATGCTATCCCCCGATACCTCCGCTGTTCGCTCCCGCGGTGCTACGCCATCACCCAACCCGTCCCGCGGAGTGTCCCCCATACCCATGAGGCACCCCTCTCGAGCTACCGCAGCTGCCAGCCGTAGCAAAGGAAATAATTCTCTAGGTAGGTTATGCCATGATAAGGAGAGCTAGATGGATTTACTGAGTTGCGAGTTGCTGTAGACTTCTTGGACGTATCATGGACGTCGCTCCAGAGTCTGGCCTCGTCAGTTCTAGGAAGCGATATCGCACGACCGGCCACCAATGGAACCACCAAGACGCATGCAAGAAAACCATCGCGCCCGGATGCTTATCCGAGACCGCCTGCACGGACGGCACCTTCGACATGGGGGCCGTCTGCCCCTTCCACCCCAGAAATCGGAAGCGGAACCCAAGAGGAGAGACAGGCGTTAGTGCAAGCAAAGAAAAGGGAAGCGCTGTTGTTGGCAGACACAGGTCCGGCTTGGAGCACCACCGCCCGGCACAAGCGGCGGGATTCTAGCGATCGGGCGGGTCATTCGACAGTTGACCCCGACCACGACGAGGACGCTTTAGCATATATACACCATGTACAAGCCACGGACACGATCACCGGGGTTACGATACGATACGGTTGTCAGCCTGCGGTGTTTCGGAAGGCCAACGGATTTTGGCCTAGCGATAGCATTCAAGGCCGGAAAACGGTCCTTCTGCCGGTCGGCTCCTGCTCGGTCAAAGGACGGCCTATTCGGCCTAAAATAGAAGAAGAGGATCTTTTGGGTGAGGCTCGGCAGGAGCGTGAGTCTATAGAGGACCTCAGCGGCAGTTCCATAGCCCCTATTGCGTCCGAGTCCATTGAGGGGGTAACGCCTGCAGCTCCAGCGGCAGAGTTTGAGGGTGACCGAACCTGGAAACACGAGTCGTGGGTGCATATTGAGGGGTTTCCTGCACCAGTGGAGATTGGGCGCGTCCCCCGGAGGACATTGGGGTTTTTCCCACGAACGCGGCGGAAATCCATAGCGTATACCGACTCGGTATCGTCTCCAGTATCCGGTCGAGGAGCCACAACCGTTTCCTCGTCGTCTTCACCAGTCGAGTCGACAGCCGCACAGCCCGCCATTCCTCCCTGGAGTCGGCCGCATGCCGACTCGTCTGCATCGCGCACCTCTTTGAAACCCAAGCCGGGTGCTCGTCATCAACGCCAGCGTAGCGGCATCCAGCTGTCTGGGCCTGGCGTTGGTACCCTCGACCATGACTCTACTGCTCCCGGCCCCGCCATGGATGGACTTAGCAAATTCTTTGCGCAGCATTTGCCGAATCTCGCACCCGTGGCGCATCCACCGGATTTTGAAGGCTCCTCCGAGAGCACGTCCACAGCAGCAGCGAACACGCCAACCGGCCTTGACCATCTTGGTGGGGCAGTCGAGTCCTGGGTCAGGAAGATGACGACTCGAGCCAAGGCGAGTTTGAACGAATTGCAGCAGCCGCAAAGTTTCCCGAGGGACGATCCAGCGCAGGCGATTGGGCGACGAGGCACCGGAGACCTCATCGAGTTGAACGACGGGTTGGAGTCCCGAAGCTCCTCGAATGCGATATCCGAGCCCCGGTGGAGACCCGATTTGCTACGGTCGGGGTCAAGCCTTCACAATGGAACAGCCTTGCGGGGGCGTTTTCCTAGCCCTTCACCTGGGACGAGCCGGACTCGTTCTGGAGGGGATCGGGCGAAAGATGATTGATGGGCGAATGCTCGCACACCAGGCTCCGTCCTTTTCTGCTTCTTAATATTTATTTTTCCTGTTTTGGCTCGACGGCAGCGTCAGCTGCTGTCGATCAGGTATTCAACTTTTGCGATACCAAATGCCTCGTGTACTTGAAGCATAGCACGGCGCGACAGGCATGCGTCGTCTTATGACTGTAATTGATGTGGCTGACTGGTTGGTGTTAGGGATCTTGAGTGTCTTGGTTTCTGTACTTAGAAGGGTGCCGGTGGCATTGATCGACAACTAGACGGCACTATGTGTCTCAGCTATACCCGGATGGGGGTGATGGTTGTGAACGATAGGCTAGAATAATATATGTGTTTATACATAGGCACGCTGCCTGCGACAGAGTCCTGCCTGTAAGAGAGGGTTGTTAGTTGACTTGTTGACATCATCTCCTGCTGATCGTTCTCTCCACCCAATCCGAGACAATAATATCGAGCTCGCCGCATTAGGCAAAGAGCCAGTGCCCAGCCAATATGAGATGATGAATGTCTCGCATTATTCCTGCTGCCGAGACCAATAACGGGGGTCCTGATCCCGCGATGGACGGAGAAACTCCGCCCCAGCGGCTTGGCTCCTCATCACCAACTTCCACCTATAATCTGCATCTCCCCGGCTCTACCATGTCCCGGCCACGGCATTCTAAGTTTGAGGGACCTGGGGTACATGCATCTCCAGCGAGTCCGGGGTACATCCATCCCTGAGTCAATCCCGGATGCATTCTCGGGGATAACGAGTCCTGCAACTCATGCATCGGCTTTATGCAGGATGGAGTCAGATGGATTCTCGACGGAGAAATAGCGTCTGGGCGCTATTTATCTACCAAGAATGACTAGTATGTTGAATATATTAACTAGATAGGCGGAGAGGATGTGCCCCTCCCCTCTCCTGAGCCAGGTAGGGGATCGCAAGCTCCTGCTACACTGTCACACTATCTAGTCATTGTTGGCTGTGATCATGGCAGGGAGCCTTGTTTCCGGGGCCCTTTGGCTCGCATTGATCGCTGGCGTGTCTGCGTTTCCCGGCGAGCGCCATATTGTCCAGAGGGATGTTGGCAATTCGTCCTCGGCTCCGTCGGTGACTCTCAACAACACTGTCTTTGTGGGACGCTCGTTGCCGGAGTTCGACCAGGAATTGTTCCTGGGAATCAAATTCGCCGATCAACCAGTCCGATTCACCCCCTCGACGCTGAAGACTACCTACAGTGCCAATGATAGTGATTCGGGACCCTATGCGTCGGGCGTGGATGCGTCGGGTGCCGTGCTCTACAATGCTACCGAGTATGGGTACGATTGTCCCGGATACGGGTCTGATAATGTGGAGCTGGCGGAGCTGGGCTGGGCCAAGTTCAATGAGAACTGTATGAATCTGAATGTTATCCGTCCGAAGCGAGATTCGGACGAGTTGCTGCCGGTGATGATCTGGATCTTCGGAGGTGGCTGGATGGAGGGAGCGACGGCGGATCCGAGGTGAGTATGCCATGGGCTTATGGTTTGGTGATGTGCTGAGGCAGGACAGGTACAATATGAGTTATATTTTGCATCAGGGAGCCTTGAACGATAAGCCTGTGCTGGGGGTTTCGATTAATTACCGCGTTGCGGCGTTTGGGTTCCTCAACTCTGAGGAAGTCATGGTGCGTTCCACTCAGTCTCAGCTTATGTGTGGTACTAATCTGGCTTGTTGTAGGCTTCAGGAAACACGAACCTAGGTCTACGTGACCAGCGCGTAGCCTTGCATTGGGTCAAGCAAAACATCGAGGCCTTTGGGGGAGACCCGGAGAAAATCACAATCTGGGGAGAATCGGCGTGAGTGTATCGGAACTATCTCCCAGCACCTCTAACATCAAATACAGAGGTGCTTACAGTGTCGGAGCCCACTTGGTCACGAATGATGGCGATAACGAGGGCCTTTTCCGGGCCGGTGCGTACACAGACACTCCTTTCTCACACTGATCTAACTCACGCAGCCATCATGGAATCTGGAAACGCCGTTGGACCTCCGTGGAACGGCACGGACTGGTACCAGCCCATGTATGACCAGCTTGTGAACGCAACCAAGTACGTTATCCTCCATCACGACCAAAAACACACTAACAGCTCCGATCCAGCTGCACCACAGCCACAGACACCCTCCAATGTCTCCGAGAAGTCCCGTTCGACTCCCTCTATGCCGTTGCCTACGACGGCATCGAATGGTTCGGCACCATTGACGGAATCTTCCTCAAAGAATTCCCCCAGATCAGCATCACAGAGGGCCGCTTCGCCAAAGTGCCCATCCTCCATGGCACCAACACCGACGAGGGCGTCAGTTTCGGCACGACAGGCACAAACACCGACGCCGAGTGCATTCAGCAGCTGACGGGTAAGCCCCTCCCCAACCCCCATCAACCCCTATCCACAAACCAAGCCCCCTCTAACCACATACATAGCATCCAAACGCTGGGTCCTCAACCCAGACCAAGCAACCACCATCCTCAGTCACTACCCCAACATCTCCGCCCTCGGCTGTCCCTACGGCTGGGGCAACGTGACCTGGCCCGCTCGCGGATACGAATATAAACGCTACGAGTCCATGGCCGGCGACATCTGCATGTTCGCTCCGCGACGCCTCCTGGGACAGCACATGGCCCAGTACGAAGAGAACGTATATGCCTACCGCTGGGACGTGGCCGCCTTGAACGATACGTCCGTCATCGGCGTGGAACATTTCGCTGAGGTGAGTCTCCCCCTCCCCCATTCCCCTCCTACTACCTAAATATCTCCCCAAATACTTAAAACTCAATCTGTATAGATCCCCTTCGTCTTCGCCAACCCCATCCAAAACATCACCGCGCTGGGTAGTGATCCCGCGCGTCTCAGTCTCGGGAATCTAGCGGCCCGGATGTGGACGGCTTTTGTGTCGGATTTGGATCCGAATGGACATGGTGGTATGTATCCTCCTTCCTCTTCTATCCATGCTGAGTAATAATGGTGGTGGTAGTATCCGATATCCCGCAATGGCCAAAATATGACCCGGCCGACCCCTACAATTTTGTCTTCCGGTTGCCGAGGAATGAGTGTTATGTGGAGGCAGATACGTACCGGGCTGAGGGGATGGAGTATATTAATACGATTGTTCGGTAGAGATGGGGTTGGATGTAGGGTGATAGGATTGGTAGGGTTAAATCGAAAGGGGAGGGGACTATGTAGGGATTAAATCCATGTTAGGATCAGGTGATATGTAGTGATGCTCTCTTTCCCTGTTGATACCTAGTGATACTCTGATAGGAGGGAAATATAACTCCTTGATCCCGTCACCTGATCATGCAGCATGCAGCATTCAGCCTTCAGGGTGACGATCCAATCGATCGATCAGATAACCCGACTACTGTGCTACTTCACTCCATCTAGTCCATATATCCTACTCCGTACAAGAAACACTACAAGAACCATCCATCCACAGCCAGCATTCAACCAGCCCGAGACATTACACCTTCATTGCTTAAAGACGCTGAGCGACAATGATCTAAAAAAAATCGACAGGATCCGCCGTTTTTCTTTCATTTTTCACGATTCAATCCCAAACCAAGTGAGACGCTTAGTTGATGCCCATGAGCTCGACCTCGCTGGACAGAGTCAGTTGTTTCATTCATCTGATACATAGCATTGGGAAACATCAACAAGGAATCACTTACAAAACGAGGGTCGAGTTAGCAGGGATCAGGCCGGGAAAACCCTGGGAGCCGTAGCCGTAGTCACTGTATAATTTCATCAGTACTCCGTATGTTGTTTGGTGGGATTGAAAGGAGAGATGATTGGGGAAACTTACGGGGAGATGGTCAGGACGGCCTTCTCGCCAACGCTCATCTGGGGGACACCCTCATCCCAGCCTACAGGGTCATCAGTTAAATGAGGAGGGAGAGAGGGGGAAGGAATAAAACAAACCCTTGATGACACGGCCAACACCGATGGCGGTCTTGAAGACACCGCGGCCACGGGAGCTGTCGAACCTGAGGCATGATGTTAGATGGGTTGTTTCGTGTGATGTCATGGATGCGGATGGTGCAGTTCCAGCAGGGACAGGGAGATGCCGTAAAACAGCTTGGGGAGGGATCGACAGCATCCTAGAAAAGATGGTGACATACTGTTTACCCATGTTGTTGGGCTTGGAAGCATCATAGAGGCAGCCGGTGTAGTGGATGGACACGACATCGCCCGGCTTGGGGAACTGCTGGCCGTTGCCTTCAGCGAGAACAGTCTTGGTGACACCCATGGTGAATGATGGAGAGATGGCAAAGTGGAATCCTGCAGATACGAGATGGAGATGAGAGGAGGGAAGAGGAGAAAAGCGGAAGGAGAATGGAAGACGAGGGAGAAGAAAAAGAATCGGCCAAGTGGGGGCGGGGGAAGGATTTATAGTTCGATCGAGACCGGAAGGGGCTCTCTGGCTGTCGGATCGCTGGCAGCGGGGATGGATTTACGGTGTGGGTGTGCCATATTACTACTCTGGCATGGTTTCTACATGCGGAGCGGTGCAGGGTGCTGAGGCAGATGCTGCTGCTGCTGCTGCTGCTGCTGCTACTGTTGCTGCTGCTACTGTTGCTACTGCGATGTGATGGAGGAATCGGTGATTGCTGGCGGGCGGGCGCAGTTGTGGGTTCGCTTGGCGCGGAACTGGCGCTGCCACCAGCGATTCGATCCATCCTTTCCTCCATCCCCCATTTGCGCCGCCATCCAATTCTGCTCCAGCCCGTTATTAATTCCCGGCGGTGTTGTCACCGGTTGCATGCACCTATGATAGACTCGCCTCGTGGCATCATGCAACTCCGAGGCCGCCAGTGCCGCCCGTTATTGACGCACTGCACCTGGCCGACCATCGGGCTTCCTGCCAACGTATGATCGTCGCGGAACTGCTGGTTCGGGTGCTATACAGAATCCATCATCTGCATTCCCTTCGCACAATACACAGAAAAAAGCAAATCCAACTGTCACGGCAGACCTGCATGCATGTGATGCACCCACCATCTGCACCTGTCAACTCACTGCGTCGTGGCTCCATCCTGCGTCCAGAAGGCCATCGCCTTCATCTCCGCCAATGTCACCGATTGGATCTGCGTCCGAGGAAACCGTTGATCAACGGCCGCATCCCCCTCCCCCAGCTCCAGATAATGCACGGTCGAGATACCCACCTGCTCCATGAATGGCAGCACGCGATGGAAATTCAACCCGACCTGCTCCAATCCGTGACTATCGTCCGACAGACAAAACCGCCCGCCCCGAGCTAGGAATTCCTATCAACGAATCAGCCCCATCCGGATTATCTCCCCCAGTGTAAACCCACCTTGCAAATCTCTGCCTTGGGATACGGCTCACTCATGCCCTTCCTCAACGCCGCCGAATTCAACTCCAACAACCCCCCATACCCAGCCACGTAGTCCAAGTTCCGTAGAATCTTCGCCCACACCCGCGGATACTCCGTAAAACTCCGCTCGGGGTCATCGCTCTTCAACCGGATCAGATCAAAATGCCCCACCACCACCGGCTTCACCTGCTGCAGCATATCCAGCTGCTCGTCAAAGTACGCCTCGAAGAGCTGCTCGTCCGTGCCGCCCGCCAGGTCGCGCGCCTTCTCATACAGCGCCCGGTCATAATCAATCGGCACCGTCAAGGTATGGTGCACGGAACCCATGAAGAACTCGAACGGGTGCCGGGCGAGCGACTCCTCGATGAGGAGGCGCGAGGTCGGCCGGATCCAGTCGATCTCAAACCCGATCAGGATCTTGATCTGATCGGCGTATTTGGTCCGCAGACGTGTGGCTTCGGCGAAGTAGGCGGCTTCGTTGGCCACGTGGCCGGCTTCGGTATTGCCGGCTTCGATCTGGGGAGTTGGTTGGTGGGTTAGTGATGCATCGCACTGGGGGGAGAGGCCAGTAGTATGAGAGGTACCTCTTCCGGGTAGAAGTCTTCTTCATGTCGGGGCATGTGTTCCGTCAGGCAGAAGGTGTGGAATTTCTTGGCTATCGCAAGCTGGATGATCTCCTCCAGGCCGTCTTTGGCGTGGCCGGGGCAGAACTGCCCTGAGTGGCTGTGATGGGTGAAAGGCATCTGGAGCGGTGGTTAGTGAAGGTGTTGCCCGCATGGATGGGTGAAGAATGACGGTGCTGCGGTGATATGCGTACTGCGGCTGATGGACCCCGCGATGGAGGGGTGGTGGTTGGTGTCCAGGGGGACGGAGCTAGTGGGATTCAGGCTGATTGCAGCCAGACAGCGAGGCCGTTGATGGAACGTGGTCCTGGGTCAGGAGGTCGGATGCAGAGGACCGTGAAGGTGTGTTGCGGGAGTCACTGCCCGATGGTCGTGGAGCGGCGCTCGCCGACACCAACCGACGAGTTGACGATATGAGATCGACAGATGCAGTGCCCTATAGCCCTATCAGCTATCTTCCGATGTTGATTTCAATATCGCAGTCCATTAACCTAATATACACTTATGGATACAGTCCTCGTGGTCACGTAGCTAGCCAGCTAGCTAGCTCACCCCACCATCGCATATCGCGATACTCAATCCATATCACCACATCACTATCACCCCTCCAACCTTTTACCTCCAACAGCAGGCCACCCTCCCAGCATTCAGCATTCAGCACCAAGCATAGCCCAACCACCCTCACCACCCAACAACGACACCCAAACAATGCGCTCCGAAACCAGTCACCCCAACTCACACAAGCCGCCCCCCTTCAATCCCCAAACCACAAACTCCCATATCTACCCTCCCCTCTACACCCTACACCCTCCCAAATCCCTCCAATATATTCCCCCTCACCCCGCCGCAACAACCATAGCAACCACATACTCCCCATCATGCGAAATAGACAACTTCCCCACCCTCCCTCCTGAACCCTCCCCCTCCCCCTTTCCCTTCCCCCCTTCATCCCCCTCACACCCATCCAAATACACCACCTCCGGCCTCCCCCCCTCCCCGACCGTAACCACCACCTCCTTCCAACTAATATGCGCCGCTCCCAGAGGCGCCGCTTTCCGCGCCGCCTCTTTGGCCGCGAACCGGCCCGCTAGCCACCGTACCACGTCGGGTGTTATACTGCTCGGGGGTTGGAGGGGTGGGGATGGGGATGGTGGGGAGGGTGAAGGAGAGAAAGAGGAGGCTGGTGTAGGCTGAGGGAGGGAGAAGCGGGCGCGAAAGTCTCGTTGTTCGTCGGCGTGGAGGATGCGGCGCGTGAAGCGGGTGAAGTAGCTGGGGCGGTGGAGGAGCTTGCTGATGCGTGGGAGGTGGACGATGTCGGTGCCGATGTTGAGGGCGATGGGGAAGGGGGTGGGTTTCATGGTGGTGGTGTGAATTTTGTTGGATGTGGGTTGGGAGATAGAGAGGATGAATGGATAAGATGGATGGAGAGAAGAATGGCTGGTCAGGTGACTGTGACGGATTGTGAGACAGCCGACAGGTACAAAAGTAAGTGGTAGTAGATTTGGACTAGAGGTTAAGAACCTGTAGTGGTTTGTTCGGGTCGTTTGGCTTGTGGGTAAGTGCTTTTGTTTGTTTTGCTGGCGCTTCTCAGTGCCAGCTCCCTGTATACTTCTACACCAATATAGCTACCTACAGATTCGTCTACCAACTTCGTTCACACCAGCAAGTTGAGAACAAACGTTCAGGGTGTATACTCTATATGTACAGATTCACACCTCTCTGGAACCGCCAGGCCGTCCCAGCAGGGCAACATTTCAAGGACACTGCCCGACCCGTCACGGTGGAATCCAGTTCACCCCAGCCGATGACCCATTAAGTCGAGCATCTTCATGTCATGGTCCTCGACTCATTCCTGAATTAAAGGTATTCTAATGGTCCTTCTTTTTGTCCTCCCCGTTCATCTGTTTGAGGAAGTCCCTGTAGCTCGACGTTAGCCCGAGTTCAAATGATCGTCCTTGTCCGTTATAGATATTCCTTTGGACAGGGTCAGCCAGAAGAGTCCGAACGTACTGGATGAAGGTCTCCTCATCCTTGGAGGAAGCCTGGATGGGAGGAGCGGCAGGCTTGGGCTGGCTGCCACCGCGGGTAGCGAGACCAACACCACCAAAGAGAGCACCGAGAACGCTCATGGCGAGCTAGAAGCAATCGAACAGTCAGTTAACGAGATTCAACCCAGCTAGGAAGTGTCCTGTCGGCCGAGGTGGTGACCTCGGCAGAGATTGGTCTGGGACAGGGGAGGTTGGGACCGGGTGAGACGGAGACGTACGACGTGGGAGCCGATCTGCTTGCCGGCGATCTGGTAGTAGACGACCATGATGACGGATTGGAGGCGAGAGTTCAATGGAGAACGGGGAGGTCAACGGCGGATGTAGCGGTGCGATGCTAGTAGGTCCTGCGGGAATCAGTCGTTGGGCGGCTGCGATGGAAGTTGCGGCTGTGGTCCTTGCCCGTTTGGGCCTGGCGTGGATGCTGACTGGATCCTGAGTCAGCAAGCCAGTAGCATTAGCTGAGTCATAAGTGAGTCAGCATTTCAGCCAGGTGACAGGGGGTCACGCGAGCAGCATGCATTTCACGTGATGTCCCGGAAGTGCCCGAAGCACGTGAGGGCCGGGAAAGCATCACGGGATATGGTATGACGCAGCATCAGAGCAGATGCTCCCAAACTCCCAGCTGGTCGGGCGCCATCGAGCTGTCATGGACAGTCATGATGTGTGCAGAAGCTACAACTCGTGTTCAATGTCCCCGTAGGCCAATCTCAAGCTCGAATGAGATCATGTCGTGGCGGTGCCCATTACCGCAGCAGGAGATCCTCCCATCCGAACCTCGGGGGAAGTGAACTCTTCCCTGGAGCGAGGTGGAAATTGCCCCGGCTATGAGCTGCTCTGCTGCTGGCCGGCTGCCGCCTACGGTTGCGCTGCAGCGAATGGTTGGGCCTATAAGTTCCTCGAGTCCATGGATTGCTGCGCGCTCGTAGATACTTACTTAGCTCTGGCCAGCTCTTCGCCTGAAGTCACCACTAATACTACCACCACCACCGTCGCCCCTTGATTGACTTCCTCCATTCCTCGCTTCACTCATCGCTTTCAGCGTGCCTCTTTCTCTTCGAGGTCCCTTGACTTCATTCTTCTGCACCTTCCAGCCGTTGTCATCTCATTCAGCCATCATCTCTACCACATCATGTTCTGGAGGAAGCATCACGACGACACGCCCGAGGAGGTCCAAGAGCCCACTCCTCGCACGAAGCTTCATCCCCAGCTACAAAAGCTGGCCGACCGCGATGATAGCTTCTACGATGACATCTATTCCTCCTAGTACGTCTGGCCCCTGCTCCATTGCCGGGTGCTCGCCAGCCTCGTCGGTCGGTCACACGAGGCGTGGGTGTCTCCGCGTCTCCCCGCATTTCTCCCCGCAAGCAGCCAAAACTCCCACTCCCACAGTATCCTTAGTTAGTACTGGGATACTAATTCACTAACCCTCTCTCCAGCTCGGTCGATTCCACCGAAACCCCCTACCGCTATGCCGGGTACGCTAATCGTCTCCGCACTCTCCTCCTCTCCGCCCACCGCTATGTCGCCTATACCTCCGACATTGGCGAGTCCTTCCGCCCGGTCGCCCATCCCTGGCTCGTCCGATCAGCCTACGGTATCTCCTGGACTTATCTGATCGGCGACGTCGCCCACGAGGGCTACAAGGCCTACCTGCGCAACCGCCGTGTCCTAGCCCCTCCCTGCGAGGCCTACAAGGATGCCAGCGACCTGACCAACGACAAAATCGCGAAGGGCATGGTAACCGGCAACATCAGCGGCTCCCTCACAGGCGGCGACACGCTCATGCCTTGGCCCAGCACCCAAGTGCCGCTGGCCGAGGACTACCGCATGGTAATGGCCCAGCGAGCCGTCTTCCAGGGCATCGCCAGTATGGGTCTTCCGGCTTTTACCATCCACTCCGTAGTCAAATATTCCGGCCGGATGTTGAAGAATTCCAAAGGCGTTTTCCTCCGCACTTGGGTGCCGATCGGGGTGAGTGCCATCCATTCACATCAAACAAACTCCATCAATATAATCGCTAACATACACTAGCTCGGTCTCTCCGTCGTTCCCTTCCTCCCATACATCTTCGACGAACCCGTCGAAGAAGCCGTCGAATGGGCGTTCCATACCGGAATCCGGGCCTACGCCGGCGAAGACGCCGTCCGTCCCCTACCTCGTACCGTACGGGTCCCTCACGACGAGGCCACCTCTCTGAGCCACTTCCTCAAGGTACAGGACGAAAAGAACAACCACGAAGCCATGGACTCCGACGCCAACGTCGCTGCTGCTGCCGCCAACCTATCCTGGGAAGAATACAAGGAGGAACGACGTCTGGCCAAGGAACACCGGAAGCACGAGCGTGAACAACGAGGCGAGACCGGCCCTCTAGCTCTGCTCGGCCTGAGCTCGCATTCGAAAGAAAAGAAAGACTGATTAGAACACACTTCCCCCCCCAATACTCTTCTTCAGTGAGAGGGGATCAGACATCTACCTTTCTACATTCTGTACTGTATATACTTATCCCTTAGCGGTCTGTTCTTTTCTCTCGGCTCTTGGTTCTTTGTCGTTCAGCCAGGCATTATCATCATCATCATCATCATCATCACCACCATCATCATAATCTTCATTCTCATACGGTTGTTAGCTCAGGGCTTGATTCAAAATTTCGCCTGGCGCCATGAAAGCAGTCCCGGCCACCCCAAAAAGGACAATCATCTAATACTAGTACGGAGTAAGACAATCAAACTAGTGAAGAACAATTTACGCAAATTCACCTCATTGGAACATTTCATTCAGCTCCACCGGATAATCTCGGCCGGCGGGTCCGTCGATCTACTGGAAATATACATCTGTACACATAATGACTCAAATAGGAGGGACGAGAGAGAGAGATAGGACAAGGAGAAACAAGGGTAGGAGAGTATAGCACGGCGTCACTCGTCACAGATACCTACCACCCAACCATTAAGAAGCGTAGGAAGTTAGTCAGGGGCACGGAGGAGCCCCTGAGAAAGAGAAGAAGAAGAAGAAGAAGAAGAAGAAGAAGAAGAAGAAGAAGAAGAAGAAGAAGAAGAAGAAGAAGAAGAAGAAGAAGAAGAAGAAGAAGGGTAAAATGATTGCGGTGGCAGGTCTGTGTCACCATAAGGAGAGTAAGAAAGAGAGGGAAAAGAAATGGCAAAAACGTGTGGGGAATAAGAAGGGAAAATGTAGATAAACAAAACAACTGCCAGGAAACGGGACGCAATGGCATGGCAAGATCGTGTGAAATACAGTTGGGACAACGGCAGAATCGAGCATCGCTTGGTATTCCACACAGATTAGGGGCCACTCGGAAAAGCAACGCCCCCAGGAAGCTGTCGGCAGCTTTTCGTCGTGGCTCCAGCTTATATTCTGGCCCTGTCTAGCATTGAACAAAATACACGAGTCAATCTTTATATGGAACAACTGACGGGCCCCGGCTTAGTTCCAGCCGAGCGAATTCTCCGCCATCACGGGCGCGCTAATCATCTGGGTCCGGCCGGTGCCGCGGCTGTTCTGACTGTTGCGGGAGAGACGACCACCGGCAGCGAATACGGACCCACCACCGCGGCCTTCGCTCATCTGGTCGACGCTCGAGGGCGAGCGTTGGTGCAACTGACGCTTCTTCCGGTACCGACGCGCAACCCAGAACATACCGGCACCGTATGCTGCAGCACCGGCTACAGCACCGCATCCGATACCAACGGCGCTGGCCTTGGTAGTTCCGGATGAACTAGTACCCGCGTCGCCTTGATCGTAGCCGCCGTCGCTTCCATCCCCGTTGCTGCTGCTACTTCCCGATCCACCATCGCTGGACGAGCTGCTGCCGGAAGAGCCCGACTGGCCCACCAGAAGAGGGATGGAGGGGTCGATCATCGACATCAATGTCTTCACCGTCTCGTTGGGTTGCTCATAGAGTTTCGAAATCGGGTTGTGAAGCATCTTCCTCAGCGTGTCAACATCGTCCGACGGGATGTATGCCAGGGCAACGGTAGCAATATAGCCGGTGCTTGCCGAGTTATCGTACGGTTGGATGTCATACATGACCACATCACTGTCGTTGAGTCCCAACGCGTAGCCGAGACCTTCCGGCACATACATGAAGATCTGAGAGGAAGACAAAGGCGTCGTGGCCACAAAGCTGTAGCGCAGTTTGCCGTTGAAACCAATCTGAATCAAGGTGTCGTTCGCCGGCTTCTCGGGAAGGCCACCGGCGGGAGAGATCGACCCAGGAAGCTGAACGGAAGCAGTGGTAGTAGTAGCCGCATGCGTAGCCGTGCCCGTACTTTTCGATGTTGTAGTCGTGGGCTCAACCACCAGGATGCTTGATGGCAGATAGTCATCAGAATCGGAGGTGGTCGAGGTCGAGGTCGGGGTAAGGGTGGTCTCAGCGGCCTTGGTCGTCGTCGTGGTCGGTTGTTCTGTGGTCAACGGCGTTTCCGTGCTGCTGCTTGTGGACAGAGCGCTTGTCGGCGTTGCCGACGCTACACCCGAGGGCTCTGCAGTGGAAGTGATCAAGGGGATAGAGGATCCAGGCCCGGGGATGGAGGTAGTCAAAGAGGCAGACCCAGATGATACGGATCCTGCAGTGGGAATAAGCCCGGCAGATCCCGAAGCAGATCCAGAAGAGGCT
The DNA here is from genome assembly GCF_003184845.1 of Aspergillus ibericus CBS 121593. Lineage (NCBI taxonomy): Eukaryota > Fungi > Ascomycota > Eurotiomycetes > Eurotiales > Aspergillaceae > Aspergillus > Aspergillus ibericus. The sequence continues at coordinate 39,581 of NW_020292172.1, forward strand.
CCAGAAGCAGTCGTAGGGAAAAGTCCAGTGGATCCGGATGCCGCAGTAGGAATGATTCCTGCAGAACCCGACGCAGAACTAGGGGCCGACGTGGGAATAACGCCTGCGGACCCAGAAGCAGAGCCAGAGACCGACGTGGGAATAACGCCCACGGAGCCAGAGGCAGATCCGGAGACCGATGTAGGAATAACGCCTGCAGACCCAGAAACAGAACCTGCGTCCGAGGTAGGAATAACACCTGCCGATCCAGAAGCCAATGCAGAGGTCGATCCGGCGGATTCGGACGTAGATCCGAAAAGACCCGTTGAAGCAGACCCGGACGAAGTTTCAGTCGCAGTGGGCAAGATGATAATGCCACCGCTGGCGAGGGGAGTCGAGGCTCCGGCGGCGGAGCTTTGGGATCCGCTAGACGCTCCAGGAATAAGAGCCGTGGAAGTGGCGGAGATGCCCAAGCCAAGGCTCACCATGCTTGAAGTCTCTGGCGCTGATTCCGAGCTTGTACCCAGTAGTGTGCTCAGTAGACCAGGAATGATTTCGACCGATCCCGAAGATGATGATGCAGGCGTAACCACAGGGACACTGACTGAGATTGTAGGAAAAGCGCTGGAATCAACAGAGCCACTTGCACTCTGGCTGACAACCGGGCTAGATCCGGTGGAGGTAGCAGTATTGGTGCTAGAAGACAACATATCCGTAATATATGCGAGCAAGCCCCCTGACGAGCTCGGGGTTGCAGTGGAAGCCGCATCCTGGGACGCCACGGGAATAAGGCTGGAGGATGCTGCCCCAGTAGTCTGGGAAGCCACGCTTGAGGTGCTCTGACCATCCGTGAGGAATGCGAGAAGACCGCCTGACGAACTTGGAGTTGCCGTGGGAGTCGCGTCCTGAGATGCGACAGGGATAAGGCTCGAGGATGCTGCCCCAGTTGTTTGAGAAGCCACGCTTGAGGAAGTGCTCTGACCATCCGTGAGGAATGCGAGAAGACCACCTGACGAACTTGGGACTGCAGTGGAAGTCGCATCCTGAGACGTAACAGGAATAAGGCTGGAGGATGCTGCCCCAGTAGTCTGGGAAGCCACGCTTGAGGTGCTCTGGCCATCCGTAAGGAACGCTAGCAGACCCCCCGACGAATTCGGGGTTGCAGTGGAAGTCGCGTCTTGAGATGAAGCAGGGATGATGCTCGAGGATGCCGCTCCGGTAGTCTGAGAAGCCACACTTGAAGAAGTGACCTGACCAGAGGTGGCCTGGGTGGAAGTGACCTGGACAGAAGTAACCTGGCTTGAGGAGCTTTGGCTCGACAGGCTCTGGGTTGACGACTCTGGTTTCGAAGAAGACTCGGACAGGGGTACCTGAGCGGAAGTACTCTGGGCGGAAGTGGTCTGGCTGGTGATGAGGTGAGTGGAACTCTCTGCTTTCGAAGTCGGAATGGCAGACTCAGTCTTCGAAGACTCTGTCGAGGACTCTGCGGTTGCAATTGCAGCTGAAGAGGCGGGGTTGGAAGAAGTCTGGACCTGGATGACATGGGTGGAAGAGCTCTGGGTTGTCGATCCCTGAGCTGCGGAACTTTCAGTAGCACTCTCTCTTGTGGAGCTGGGAGACGTAGAGCTCTCACTGGTAGAGCTCTTGCTTGTATGGACGTCTACGATGGCGGCAGCAGAGCTTGATACGGGAGTGGACGTTGCAGAGCTAGACTCAGTCTGCGATGTAGGGCTGGTCGTAGTGGCAGCCGTGCTAGTGCTGGCAGCGGACCCAAGTAAACTGGAAATGAGGCTCTCCAAGGAGTCGCTAATCGAAGTGCGGGAAGTCGTAGCAGCAGCTGACGAAGAAGGGGTCGTCTCAGCAGCGGTTGACGATGTAGAAGTGTGCTTCGCAGACTCGGTGGTAGAAGTGGGCGTCTCAGACTTGCTTGTAGAAGTATGCTTTTCAGACTCGGTCGTGGTTGAGTCGGTCCCTGTGGTAGACGAGCTTGCCGTCGTCGAGCCTGCTGTCGTTGTGGCAGATGCCGGAGCTGGTGTACTCTCCACACGCTCCACGGTAGAGCTTGTGGATGTAGAAGCACCGGGAACATATGGTGCCGTACCCACGATTGTGTGCGTAACACCATTGGCGTCGACTGAAAGGGTCACCGGAACAACAATGACACCAGGTGACGAGTCCCGGAGAGGAGTGTGTTCTTCTGCCGAGGTGAGAGCAGAGTCAATCGCACTCGTTTCGGACCTGGTGGTCAACTCGACCGGCGTAACAGGCTGGGAAGAAACATCGGAGCTGACGTGCGTCTCAGAGCGCTTCGCGAAATAGTGGCGCGCTCTCAATTCCTGGGCCTGGGCCGCATCCTGGGCCGCGACCAGTTCGAGGCCACCCAGGGACAAGAACGCTGCCAACAGCGAGGTCGTTGGCGCAAGCATATTGATTGAAAGGATTGTATAACAATGATAGGCAATAAAGAGCGGTTAGATGGTCCAAAAGACCGTAACGGTGCTGAAAAGAATGGACAGAGCGAAGGCTCAAATGGGAACCTTCAAAACCAAATATCCCAAGGCACAAAGTGGTCAAACGTCGAAAATCGGAACCAATCGTCGATATTGCTGATGCATGGGGTCGGTGGCTGGTAGGAAATCGGTAGGCTGATTACCGGGCGATATAGATGTCTCTTTCCCGGACGTTTGCGTATCCACCTTTCCACTTTCCAATCACTTGATGCGAATCAATCTCAACCGAACGGATCGTGCGAATGGTAACGATATCCCGGATCGGTCGAAGGCTGGAAGGCAGTCGCAATTCTAGAGTCGACAAGCAAACAGGAACTCGGCGAAGACAAGAGATTCGGGTCACAAAATCCCCCGATTGAGTGTCTCGATCACAACAAGCCCTAGCACTGCACTGACAGCCGGTGGATCGATTTGCGCGCACCAACAGCGGGAGTTCGATATAAACAAAGCGAGTTCAAAGAGCGGCAGGGGGGCGTGGTCGATGAGAAACCAACAGCAACCCCTCACGAAAAGTCCCCAGCAAACAAAGCGATAACGAGCGTAGAGGCGGCAAGGAGCGAGCGACGAGATCTAAACCAGGGATGTCAAGTGAGAAAACGGCTGTGGAGAGGGGGAGGGGGTGGGTTGTTATGGTGGAGCGGCGGTTGGAAGTACCTGGAGAGGGCGCGACCGTGGGAGGGGATGGGATGCAAGGAGAGAGAGGCTGAGCGATGAATTGGCAAGTCCCAACGGCTCGTTGACGTAGAAAGACGTTCAAAGATGGGCTACGTCAACGAAGCACCGGCGCTGGAGAAACAGATTGGGGAGGGGAGAAAAGGAAGGGAAAGAATGGAAAGAAGATGATGATGATGGTAATCAGCAGAACAATAGTACTAAAGGAAGGACGGGAAAGCAAAGTCGCAGTAATCGTAATAATAATAATAATAATAACAACAGCACTAAATGAATGAAAGGAGAGTTAGTGAGAGGAAGGGGAGATTACTCTCTGGCGGTTTAGCCTGGCTTAGTTGGCCCGGTCCGTGTCATGGCGGTGGTGGTACTTTACTTAGTTTTTACTTACCACCGCTGCTTTTCGGGTGGGTGGGTTTTTCTGGTTGGTACCACCAAAAAGGGGGGGGGGGGAAGAGAGGGGGAACAAACTCACCCGGGAGTAAAAAAAGGGCAACGGCCGTGGAAACAATGCTGGCCTCCCCATCACAAGGCGGGTTGGGGACACGCACCGGGTGAGGTGGAACCCCCCGCCCCACCTCTTTCCGTACGGTATTTGTCCATGGTTGCCGTATATTACCGCCTCGGATCCTTATTCTTATTAGCCCAGATGGCCATTGAATGACGACCCAGCCCGCTTCCCGCTCTTGCTTGCCAGTGCCGGTCCGGCTGTCGTTACGTATCACAGGTTCTCGACTCTCTCTCTCCTGCACATGCACTCCAGATCCATGCATCCCGGCCATGTAGGTCTGTCTGTGTGTATGACTGTGCCTATGTACGTCTGCAGAGGAATGGCCGAAAACCGGTCCTAATGGAGGCATGTAGCTACGTATGTCCCGGTGGTCGAGGTCCCATCAAAGGAACACTAACTGCCAAACGATCAATAGTACGGAGTAAACCGCCTTTTCTGGTCAGGTCCATGTCCACTGTCCGTCCATAGTACAGGATCTAGTCAACGGCGCACGTTAGGCTACGGTGACCTCCAGGAGTCCAGAGTAGATACTCCCTCGAGCTAGGTAGTCATGGCCAGGAATTGCACGACATGCAGCCGAGAGGATTATCGATCAAGGGTCTAGGCATCTCAACAGGGTTGCATCGCGTATTCCGATCGACAAACTAGGGTCTCGTCAACCAAGTAGAGATGGAGCACAAGGTGTCCATCCGGTATCTCATCCGCAGATTGGTGCACTGATGTGCACTTGTGCAGTGCAAAGGAGGCCAGGACAGGGTGTAGAGTGCCCTGGCAGTTGCCTGAGGTTGGGGTTGATGGTTGCTGTATGCATCCTGTGGAAGACGGTAGGTAGGCCAGACAGGGTTGGTACTACTACCTCTGGAAACCAACAGAATGATTGGTGGAGATGTTGACAAAGGGCCCAGTTATTCCGGGATGTCGCATGACGTTGAAGTAAGTTTAGTCCATCCAGAAAACTCATAGGGAAATCATGATTGCAGCCCGAGAATTGATGCTTAATCTTCAAGGGCACCTCAAAATTCAGGCAAGTACAAGTAACCGGCTCGCGGATGGGTAGGACAGCGCAGGATGGCCGGTGAATGTGGCCAGGGACAATTGCCGATCAGCAGTGGCACGGCGCCCATCGTAATTCCCGCCTCGCACGCCAGCCTCTTCTGCAAAGGGCATAATTCCGTCAAGGTTCGGACCACCACAAGGCCTAGACTGACGGCGTCGTTTAGTGCGGGTGGTTCCTGGATGGCTGTGGGGATAGCCCCGGTGCGTGGTGATACGGGCGGTGCGGTGGCCGCGTCGATGGCTGGCATGGTCGGGCATGGTCAGGAAAGGATCATCACGAGAAAGTCGCATGGCTTGGTTGGTCGGGTTTCATGGTTCGCGCAAAGACGAGGAGAGTTCCTCTCTTGATTGACTTGGAACCGAGGAATGTGATAAGCATGGGATTATGCGCCTGCCAGCAGCGACAATGTGGTGGTGGTGATGGTGGTGGTGGCCCTCCGTATTGTAAGTCGAAAGTACTCCGTACGTACGTCCAACCGCCCGTCCGTAGCGTCTCTGCCTAGCGGGCTGGTAAGTGGTCAGGTAACTGTAAGATTGAATGATTTCCCTCCCGCCCGCCATGATCCATCCATCCACCCCGGCTGTCTCACCATCGCGACTTAACCCAGAGGCATCCAATACCCATCTGTACATCCGACGGAGCCACTACGTACGCTCACATCCATTCTGCCGGGATAGAGTAGGCATGCACTGATCCTAGGTCAGCTAAGTCCTGTCATAAGTCATAACGTGGGACATGATGTGCTACCGCTATCTACTAGTAGGACTTAGCACTGCACCTCTAATTGTCTGCAAGTCAATCCCTCCATCCAGAAGCTAGTGGCGGGCGCTATCGACCTCAGGTCATTTCGAGAACTTGCTCCATTCTATTAGTCCTTGGCTAATTTCTTAGCCCGCACCCGAAAGGACGGGGCTCGAGACTCAGACTCCGGAAAATCAGACCGGCGTTGGGGGACAGAAAAACGGAATCATGGAAGGAATTCATGTCTTACACCACGTGCATGCTCGGCGGCGCCAACCGTCACGAGCAGCAAAACTGGCCTTTTCCTATCTAATTCCTTGGCCCGCCGGTCAGTGTTATTTGACAGCGCGCCAATCGTCCATCTTTGGCCCTGACATGACTGGTATGTCAGAGACTCGGAAGGGCAAGACATCCATCGCTCACAGGGCTGAAACACTCGCTATTTCCATCCCTTCGGTCTCAGAACCAGCGTGATACAGGATTCCAGAGATCTGGTATTGGCTGAGCCCTTGGTACCGAGCCCCGGCACAGTCAGAGAGGATTCGCAGGAGGGCCCCCATGGTCATTGCTCCTTCAACTTTCGTGTTGGATCTCACGAGCGTGGCAAAGGCAACCTCATCGAGACAGTCGAGCGAAGATGTCGGCCAGACTGGCCTCCTCGCCATACTGGATGCAGATCGGCAAGTCCAAGCTCTGAGAACTGATAAGACCCAAATCAAATTGGCCAAATAGGAACACGGATCGTCATGCGCCTGAGTTGCGAGGACGGACGGTGGACTGGCGATACTAGAGGAAGCTAGTTGGTAGGAGCTACGGAACTCCGTCCTGTGGCACCATTGTTGTGGTTTCTATTTTAATCCCGTAGGCTGAGCCCGTTCAAAGAGCGCCTCCTGGTCTCAGGAATCAGTCTCCTACTTCCATGGGGCATCGACCACTCACTGAGGGGGATCGCAAAAGGAGAGATCCATCCATTGCGATCGCGATGTCGATACTCCGTACTCCGTGCTCGATGCTGGACGCACCCACGTTCCTGACACGGGGGATTGACCCTGAATCTAATGAACCGTGGGCAAATCTGGCGGGCGACCCAAGGACTGGGAAATTGCAGCACGCCCGCTATGCCTGTTCCTGACCCCCGCCCCACTACGGCCCTTGGCTCCATTGGCCGATTGCCGGGACTTGGCGTGTGCATTACCCCAATGCGGCCTAGCCAGGCTCCCTTCTGTGACCAGCAGCTCCCCTCCGCTGCAGCAGATCCCAGGCTCGCCGACCCTGAGAGTCAGGATGTTCGCTTCAGAGCCTAAAAAGTTCGACCAGCGCCGTAGTGCGCTGCAGACTGCCAGATGCGCACCTTATCCGAAGGATTTGCCTGAAAATGGCGGAACTCTGCTAATTATAGCGGTCCGATCGTCTCTAAATCCGTGCTTTTACCGACCCAGTCGATCTGAGACAGCATACTCCATAGTTCGCTACTTTGCTTACAATGGAGGATCCAGCAGGGTATAGGACTAGTATCGGCCATCTATCCCGACAGTCGTTAGACACAAGCTCAACGACCAGCCGAGTTCATGCATAACGGCACAACTGACACGCCGGTTCCTGACATTAGAATTGGGCTTGTCTGCAGATATACCAGTCTATCTGGTCTAAGTCTAACCGTTGCATTCGGCCGAGATGCAGTGTATTGCACATAAGCACATTTCAATACATATCTCCGCATTTGTCCCTTCACAGACTCACCACCCCCCAGCTATATCCAGGAGCCTGCATGGGCTCATAGACGAGAAGCACGACTCGGCACACTCACCACCCCAGAACACTCAATTTCCACGTCAGTTCCCAGTGGTAGAGTCTTGACTGCAACGCATGTCCGGGCCTGTCTCTGTTACTACACGCCAATCCATTGATGGAAAATGGGCGGACAGGGAACGCACCGGCTTCGGATCCGCGAAAAACGAACTATAAACCTCATTGACCGCAGCGAAGTCATTCATATCAGCAAGGAATATGTTCACTTTCACAGCATCCTGCAGACTAGAACCGCCGGCTTCGAGCACCGCATCTAAGTTATGAAGGATTTGTTTCTGAGCCCGTTAGCTAACGCTTTCCATGCCCTTGGATCCGAAGGAATGAGCTTGTAGTCTGTATGAAGGGGAATCATACTGTCCTCTCTTGGACTGATCCCTCAACCATCTTCCCCGTAGCAGGATTCACACCCACCTGTCCAGAGCAATAAACCATATCGCCGACAACGATGCCCTGGGAGAGGAACGGCGGGGGAAGAGGGGCCTTTTGGGTGCGGATGGGGATTCTCGCTGTCTTGGACATCTTTTATATAATCAATGATATGCTTTGACTCTTCCAATTGCAAATATCATATACGATGGGAGAACAATGCTTCCAGATATATCGTCTGGGGAAGACAGGAGGTTGCTGATAAGCGGGGAAGCTCGAAGAATCCCGTTATCAACGCGCCCCACTCAGCTGTGACTAAGAACGTGGGTGATGAGAGGGCATCGCGACAATGTCTTGGTTGGTCTCTATCGATTCTATATACGTATGAGTGATTATGCTTGTTGGTTATGTCTCTATTGAAGGGATGCCTCTGTCGAGAGAAGTTATGGGGTGTTAGCTGGATGGGGAATACCATCATGTTATATAGTATCACTCCACTTTTACATACCCGGACACCAACTACTCCCTTTTAATGACAATGGCTCCACCTTGCCATTCATAATATTGAGATAAAATTTCACATGACCCACGATATGTAAAGGCCAATCGAACTACATAATTGATGCAGATAGGGTGAAAGCAGATATTCTCCAAACGTGACTTTGGATTACCTTCTGTGTGGAATACTCTCACCAGACGTAGGAATCATCCCCAATAACCACCTCGTGTAGTCTGATTCTAGACCACAGCACGTAGTGCTCACCATCAATGCAACAACAGCACATTACCCTCATCCTTCTGTGACTGGACCATTCCTCGCTCCGCATATCATCCCACCGAACACACGCCCCAAGCACCCATAGAACTTCCCAGCACCCCATTCACACGCTTCATGTATACCAACCCAAAGCTCTGACTCACCACCACATGAATCAACCCCCCTCCAGGCTGCCTCCACTCCCTACTCAATCATACCAAAGTCACTCGCCATAGAAACCAACACGCACACGCACACGCCGATTCACTCCCCCAGCACCATGAAGATCTCAATCCCTCAGGCAAGTCACCCCGACGACTCAGCAGATGTCTCGGCGCAGCACGTCCTCATCTACTTGTCAGTTCCTCCTCCTCATCTCTCATTTCTCGCATCCTCCATCATCCATAAACCATGGCACAAAAGAGTCCCCTGCTTGTTCGCACGCCCAGCGTTCCACTCATGGAGGTGATCCCCGAGATCCCCCATGAGCCGGAACAAGTACCCGAGCCGGCCCCCGTGGATCAGGTCGTCGAGGTCGAAGTCCACGGGATCAGAGCCAAGTTTCATCTGAATCGGTCGGACGAGGAGATTATTCCTGTGCGGTATCTGGTTAAAGCGGATCATACTCGTGCGTCCCCTCCCTTGTTAACTCTCTGTATCAAGAAGAGATAGGATCATACTGATTTTGAATAATAACTCAGGATGCGTGCAACGTCCCGTCTGGGTCTTCCGTGAAGACAACGACGCCCGTGGCAAGAACCTTAGGAAATGGTCCAAAGTCGACATCGCCTTCCGGGGCGTCTTTCAAACTCTCAAGAAAGGTCCCCAGTTCGAGAAAGGATTCTTTGAAGACGAGAATGGAAGTACTGCGATCTGTCCGCCCCGGACTAATTTCGCGAAAGTGTGCAAAAGACAGGCACAGGTCATTTATGCTCTCCTGGATGAGTTGATGTACAAGCTATCCATTAGTCGCGAGTCGGAGGATGATAGGAAGTGGTTTTTCCTTCGGTTTGTCTTTGGTCTCCCCCCTCCTTGATATCATGCACACTGACGAAGCGATCCCCCAGTCCGAGATTCATGGATTGTCAGGCGGAGTACTGGACCGGATATCGCCATAAGTTCAAAGATGGCCTTTCTTCAGCTAGTTGGATCACTTTGGACCATTTCCCGGATATCGGAGTAGCGCGTTGTGTTGTCCCTGTGTCAACGGTATAGTCTCCTCCCCTTCCCCTCCTCCCTCTCCCCTCCTCTCTTCTCCCTCCAACCTCCCTCCTAATCCAAACCAAATACTAACCTCACCCATCACCAGACCACCAGCGAAAACGAGCCCCTTCAAACCGCCCTGGCCGGCAAACTCCAACTCATAATGGGCCAAGTCCTAATCAGTCTCCTCCGCCTGCGCCCTCCCGGCGACCAATTCCCAGACCAAGAAGTCTTCCTCATCGGCCTGCACGGAAGCAACCTTTACCTCCTGCGCGCCGTCTTCCCGGGAAGCAAAACCTCGCAGCTGTGGTGTGGCCGATACAACCCCACCATTATCCACGAAGAAGAGAAGCAGTTTATCGCCAGCAAATCCCACAAACGCTTCTACTCCCGGGACAACATGGCGCGGTTCATGCAACAGCTGGAGTGGCTGCACCTGTCGCGGTCTTCGACGGAGGAGGACCCCGATCCGCATGTGTTCCAGGTGTTGGGGAGCAAGGAGTATAATTTGTGGACGAAGGATGGGTTCCGGGCCGCGAGGAGGATGTTGGCTGGATTGAATATGTATTTGATGAGTGCGCAGTCGAAGGTGGGGGTGTTGCAGGAGATTTTCGAGCTGTTTCCGTATGATGAGAGTGAGGAGGTGGAGGTGGATGATGAGGATGCGGTGGTGAGGAGTGTTGTCAAGGAGCAGGAGGAGGTGTTGGAGGAGGAGAAGAGGTTGGAGGAGGAGGAGAGGGTGAAGAAGGAGGAGGATTTGCGGCGGATGAGGGCTACCGAGGCGATGAAGACCACGGACAGAAACCGGATTGCGGGGTTCAGAGATATTCGCCGTCCGTGGTGGGACTGGGTGTGGGAGGATAGTCGGCGTGATGAGGGTCGGTCGAGTCGTTCAAGTTCCTGAGGGTGCTAACGGTGAACGGTGAATGCGGTGTTGGGATGGTTCCGGTGAATTTGTTTTGTTTTGTTGCAGTTGATGGGTGTTTGTGAGAAATATTCCTATTTGAGAATGGAAATGGTGTAGTTAGGATGAAAAAATGAACTGGACGGAACAGATAATGTATCTTAATTTGAAAGGAAGATTGTGATTTCTGCTACGGAGAGGAGATGGAGTCTTACATATCGTATCCAAACTGACACGGTAGATCCTCGTAGGAATAGTCATACAAATTAGGCAGAAATGAAAGCTCAATCCCCGTGCCGTCTTTCCGACTCGAAGGCCGTGAAAGCATCGATACCTCGCCCATCCTGTCCGCCGGTGCGGAAGTACTCGACAACGACACCAATGGCATAGCATGTCCCAGCAGTGGCTACACCGCCGATGAACATCCTGCGTACAGCTTGGCCAAGTCTGGATGCGTTCTTCGAAGAAGAGCTTTGGCCCTGCGAAGCACTGTCATCGGGCAATACAGGCTGATGCTGGGGTGCTTGGCTGGAAGAGTGCTCAGCACTGGCGCTGCCTTGCGCCAGTGGCAGCTTGCTGGGCGATATACTTTGCCTCGAGGCCTCATTGCCCTGGCTCTTGAGGTTGGCCTCGACTTTCCGTGCAGTCTTAGGTGAGAGGCCATCCTCCTTATACAGAGAACCGCTGGTTTTCCTGAACACAAGGAGATCTCCGCCACCGTACACGATCTCATAACCATCGGCATGCATTTTCGCAAAATAGGGCAGGAATTTGGCTGGGGCATTTAAGCGACTCAGGACCCTTGTAGGATGAATGGGTTTGTTCGAGGTATGGAAGGATGAGCTCGTATCCGCTTCAGTCACTTGAAGAGTTGAGGGGTCATAAGCAAGAACTCGATAGGTTTCAATTGCTGAACTGTCAGGAAGCGGCTGCGGAGTATTAGTAGTGTGATCAGAGTGTTGAGTAGCTTGATGCTCGTCATTCTGGATAACTGCTTGGGAAGTTCCTAGGGGTTTCACATCTTGAGAATCGGGCTGTACCCTAGTATCTGTTTTAGTTGGCTTTGTGGCCTCGTCAATCGCACCCACGGCCCCATGGGCTTGAAACTTGCTTCGGACACTTTGAGCGTCAATGTCACCTGCAGGATCGACAAATGAATCGAACTTGTCGTCCATACTTTTGCGAGTTTGCTTCTTCGTGTCAGGATGCGGTTCAAAATTATCCATGTAGTAGTGAGAACGGATATCACTAGCGCTCAGGAGGTCCAAATCATCCTCCTTCTCGGCTCGCATCCTATCCTGTTCTTGAGTCGAGTCCAGGATGCCTTTTGGGGCAGAAGATTTGGTTAAGCGCTCACCACCTTCTTGGTCCCGAAAGAGGTAATTGTTGAGTGGCATTTCCAGATGCTCATAGGTGGTTCCGCCGCCATTTATGGCATCATTTGGTCCCATTTTGTCCTGAGCTTTGGGTGGTCCGGCTATGATTGTTCCCGAGGGACTACCGGACTCTTCTAAGATATCCTTTGGGGGTCCCCGAGGAGTTGCCAAAGTCCATGAGGCTCTGTTTTGAGTGCGCTTTGACAATCTTGAATCTTGCAGCTCCTGAGCTTGGATGGTTTCATCCGCCACTGGTGCCACAGGCACATTTCGTTGCAAGTTACTTTCCGTCTGTGAACTTTTTGAGACTTTTCTCGACTGAGGTCCTTCAGCTGATCGGTTAATCGCAGACATATAGCCCGTACGTTCGAAATGAGAGTGTGGAGTATCCACTGATGCGGTATGGCCGTTGCCGCGAGTACCCTTCCCTGCCGGAGTGGTTTGTGCGGAAGGCTTTGGCACCATACGGCCACTGATAGGGTCAAATTCGTAGCTTGATTTACCTGCTCCAGAGGAGACACCGGTTGAAGATTGAGACCCACGGCTTATATTCGACTTTGCCTCCTTGCCAACATCTGGAGCGTCCTTCGAGGCGGCTGCGGATGTCTTCGGACGTGCTGTCGTGTTAATTGTGTTTGAGGGTTTGTCAAGACCTAAAAGAGAACGGCAGAGGGAGGTGAAGGTGTTTTCAAGTCTCTCAAAAGACCTAAACGGCTCTAGTCTCCTTCCAAACAATGCTGCATAAGGATCCTTCTCGATCTCGCTCCTCATCTGCTCCATCCTCTGCTTGGCGCGCGCCCTTTCGGCTTCCCAGAAATCATGTTTATGCTCCCTATCCTTTTCGAATCTGGAGGGATTATCTTTGCGATAGCCTGATCCGCAATCTCGATTGCGCCACAGATGATGCCTTTCGTACATGTGCGCTTTCCGCGGATGTCGAGCCGGCACGTCGCGGAGCTTTGACATGCAAAGTCGCCTTTGCTTGTCCATCTGCTTTGCTAGGTAGTCGTAGTTGTATCTCTGGTCTGTACATCGCCATAGCTGACGGCGCTGCAAGGAAGACTGTAGGAGTCGGGACGATGCGAACTGGATGGCTCGAGGACGGCCTCCTGTCACGGTCGTGGACCACCTGACTGCCCTGACATTTGATACTGCAACCGGATAGATCATGGCCAAGTTTCCAGAGGCTTCACTGATACAAGTTACGTAGACTAAGAAGGAGAAATGAGGGAATGACAGCTCTCCGATAATGTTAGACCGGATTCGGACAGCCAGAGAGCTGTCTTCGGTTACATCACAGGAATGGGTCAGCAGTGCGAATGGCCGTTGAAGGACGACAAGCCAGAGAATAGAATAATCGACCGATAGAGAATTGAGAGAGCTACTGAAGGAAGGAGAGCTGGAATGCCGATGGACGAAGTACGAGAGTTACACCGGAAGTTCAACTGGAAGGGAGTTGGCAGGCTGACGGCTGATTACGCTGATAAGCCCGGCAGGCGGAGAGAGCTCCCGATAAGCCAATCATGGGTTCAACGCGGGGTTGTCGCCTGGTGGGGCGCCTCAGTCATCCACCCAGGCGCTTATATAAAGTACCTCGGCAGATACTTGAAGTACTCTAAATATTGGCGTGGCGTTCCTATTCAACATGTTCGTCGACTCTATATACCACTATCATCTATGCTTATCCCTGACAGACCTAGATCATCAACATCCTGCGCGTCTGGGTTAGATGTAATGTAGTTAAACCAGAATCTCAGTCCTTCAATGCCCTGCTCTCTGCACAGAATCCCCTTGTCCTCTGCCATTTCTAATTCCTCCGCTGCAACACCAACACTCCATTTGAATCGCTGTGCTGCCTCCTGCGCCGTTACAGCACGTCCAAACAAACGCCAGTCCCAGGCCACCGGTTCGGTTGGTGGCGTCTGCCGGAGCTCTACCATCCAGTCTAACAATTGCCGAAGGGTCTTCTCATCGGTCCAGTCATACCGCTGGACGACGAGCAGCCCACTCTTAAATCGGCGTAAACGAACGGGCAACTTTAGCTTTTCCCATAGCTCCGCAGCCTTTTGGAAGTCCGAAGGACTGACAAGTTCGACTCCATTTCGAGACCGATTAAAGATTGCCCAAAGGTCAATTAGGCTGATAATGCCGCCCTCCCGCTGCAAAATCCCCTTGCGATCATCGGTAAGATACTCTGCCAGATTCCGGGATAGTTCCGACAGATATAAGCTCTCAGCCCCAGAACCAAGCATATCCTTCGTCGTCACCATGCCTAACGCTGCAGCCGATTCCGAAAGAACTGCGCTAGTTTCTGCAGAGCTTCCATCACTAGTCATCCCTGATTCTCGACCTAGTGTCTCAGCAAGCGCAACGATTTGTTTGGCAGATGCCATAAGCGCTTCAAGGTCCTCGAACGCATTACCAATGACAAGCTCGTTGTTCTTACGAGCCTCGAGGCCTCGGCGCTCAAGGCCGGCAATACCGACCCCAGGTGAGCGGGATGGGGGTGCTACAGGGCCATTGGTAGGAGTAGACACGGTTAAGCCTGGCGAGTTGGTGCTTGTTTGTGATGGTTGCTGTGGCACGGGCGGCGCATTGTAGAGAAGCCATTTCCTCTGGATCAAGGCTCCCTTCAGTCTTTCATGGAATATCTTTTCCCCGCCTGCACGGAAGGATAATTTCATGCTATCCTTGATCTGAGTGCTCTTTATACTGCCTTGGTCAAAAACAGGCGCCGGGGATTCTGCACGGTAATGAGCGCCCTCTGAGGCCCTGAGCACATTTGCAGACACCAAGGAGGCACCGCATATTTCACATTCTATGAGGTAAGGATGGTTGACAAATGTACAGCGAGGACATGATACCTGGGCGCCATTGTGCGGAGTCGACACACTCTTGGAGTCATCACTCTGGGGTGCTGGTTCATGCCCGGGTTTAAAGATAGTCGGGTTTGTCAAAGAACTATCACGACTGGAGGCAGCTGTGATCGCAGCCTTCAGAATCGTTGCAAAAGGGGGCTTGATGCCACAGGCTAGACAAGGTGGTATAGGTGTGGACGCAGTGGCGGTGGAAGGGTCGAAATTGGAGGGCACGGGATTGGAAAATGAGCATATAGGACAGATCCAGGTTGCATTGATAGGCTGAGAAGGCGCAGCATTGAAATGCGGCACAGGGGTTGGGGTGAAAGGAGATTGCGATCGAGAGGGACTTGCGCCAGCGCTTTTTGACCTATCGAGGGTGCTCTTGAGCGGCTTTGGATATACCGTGATCTTTGGAGACGACTTCCAGAAACCTGCCTAGAACAGATAAGACATTAAGCCGGACTGCATATTCGAATTAACACATACTTGATAATCCGCCCTATCGATATCTTTCAAGTCAATGGCGACTGCGTATTTCCGGGGCTCATCCACTGCTACGTAACAGATTCGATGAGAGGTCAGATAGGCATGACCGTTCTGATAATTGGGGATCTTGTATTTTCTGGCCGTCCGGAGACATTGCTGGTCAGCATGATAAGATGGTCCAGCAAGCCACCAGGGCTGCAATTTCCAGGGTAAGCGGAATTGACCCCAGCATTGCGACACCAACGGAGCAGTTGAAGCAACACACCGGCGACTCACCCTTCGTACAACCCCACCGCATCCTGGACAAAGAGTAAGGTCTCATCGGGCAACAGCGAGGGGCGAAGCGCAGTTGTCAGGTCTAGAGGCTTGAAAAACATCTAGTCAAGCCAAGGGACATCTCTTCACCAGGGAGAGTGTGAAGAGGGGCCGAGTAGAAAGACGAAGGCAAGATAGATATCTGCCTTGGCGCTGCTTGTATTGCTCGTTATCAGTCAGATCGGCGTGCTGATGTAATGTCTCTCGATGGGGCAGGCGGTCTCCGGGGCCGGGGTGCCAAGAGAAAATCTCCGCCACCCAGCCAAGTGGGAAACGAGCGCCCAGGAAGCGAGTCTCCTTCTCTCAGGTCACTTATCTTTACTCCCTCTCTAGAGTCCAACAAAGCCCTGTGGATACTTGTCTTGCGTTGTCACTTTTTCGTTAGAAGCAGATCGTTCCATATTTCTCTGTCATATCAGTGATACCTACTCCACTCTGTTGATGTAGGAAGGATGTTTTGACTGTCTCACTCGAAATCAAGCCACCCGTAGTTCATACCTTTCGTTTGTGACCATCATCACTCTTCTCATTCTTTCTCATTCCCTCTTGTGCTGGCTATCCATCTAGATCACCCTTCAAGATGAGTTCTGGCATCCCCCCCTGGCGGGTCTCGGCGTCGGCCACCGCTACCACCTCACTTCATTCTGGCCATGGTATGCTTGTCGCTCCGCGGATGATCTTGTCCACATCGATGCTAACATGAACGTAGTGGTCCCCGCGTATATCCCAGTTCAAGCACGCCGTAGTCTCACGCCTGCAAAGGCGACGAACCCTGTTCCTTCATCCTCCACATCATCGACGTCTACCGAGACCGCCGCCCGCAAACGAGTAGAATTTCCAGACGCGGTTCGCTCGTATGTGCAACGCAGCTTCGCACCCGAACATCGAATCCCCGGGGTGGAACGAAGCGAGATGGAGGCGAAACTGAAGTCGGTCATTACAGAGGCAGCCGAGGGTAATATGCTCAATAAGATCGACTGGGAGACCTTGCCTCTGCCACAGGTCATGGTTCAAAATGACCGCAACAGAGTCTTGGCGAGCCCAAACGTCTCGACATGGGGTGCATTCGGAACAGTTTCGCCGAAGAAGTCTAACGGCCTCTCGGAAGACCCATCGAAGAAGAGGAAGTCGGTCGAGTACCATGGAGACGCAAACAGCTGTCCGCCCTGGAGACAAACTAACAACCAGAATGCCTTTGAAGACCGTGTCACTTATCCTTCCACAGACAAGCGGCAGAAGATTGATATGAAGAACCCAAGTAAGTCTAAAGCTAATCTGGAGATGCGGAGAAAGCGTTTCGAGGAGCCACAAGCGCGCTCTGGATCTTCACCCTCGTCCCGCGGTGAATCACCAGCCCCCAGTGCAAATCAAGGTCCCGTTGTTGGAAGGTGCCAGGAACTCGAGAAGAATTACTTCCGCTTGACATCCGCACCGAATCCGGATACCGTCCGTCCTTTGCCGGTTTTGATGAAGACGTTGGACCTGTTGAAGAAGAAATGGAAGAAGGACAACAATTACGGTTATATCTGTGATCAGTTTAAGTCCTTGCGCCAAGACTTGACGGTGCAGCATATCAGGAACGAGTTTACTGTTAGCGTCTATGAGATTCATGCCCGGATTGCCCTAGAAAAAGGTGACCTTGGTGAGTATAATCAGTGCCAGACTCAACTCCGAGCGTTGTACGCACAGCAACTTGGTGGCCATCCTACGGAATTCCGGGCGTATCGCATCCTCTATTTCATCCACACCCGCAACTGGACGGCCATGAACGATGCGTTGGCCGATCTAACCGCAGCAGACAAACGGGATTTTGCTGTGAAACATGCTTTGGATGTTCGTTCCGCTCTTGCTCTTGGAAACTATCACCGTTTCTTCCAGCTTTATCTCGATACTCCCAACATGGGAGCGTATCTAATGGATATGTTCGTGGACCGTGAGCGACTTTCTGCACTTGCAGCAATTTGTAAAGCGTGAGTTGCTCTCCAAATCCATATATGGGACTGCTGGCTGATCTTTTGGATCCAGATACAAACCCGATGTAAAGATCCGTTTCATAACTGAAGAACTTGGTTTCGAGTCCGACGAGCAGAGCGCACGCTTCATTCTGGACCATACTTCGGAGGACCTCCTCCAGGAGAAAGATGGGGTAGTGAGGCTGCTTACGGGCGGTAAGGCCGGCCAACTGTTCGAAGGAGCCAAGGCCGAGGCCCACCGGATTGTCGATATCAAGGGACAGATCTAAGTTCTATATTTCTGCTTATTCCCCTTTCCTTGCAACCTCCGACTCTACTACTCCTCCCGATCTTCCACGTCCTGGATATTGTTCTCCAGCTTTCCCGTGCGTTTCCAGTGATTACGGCGCTTGGAGTTTCATTGTTTCTTCTATCCGTTTCTTCCGGCATTAGAGGCGTCTTGCATTAACTGTCTATGATCTGAGTATCTATACCCATTTTGACCATAGGGGATTGGATGTGGTGCATGTGCTTTGCACAAAAAGTCTGGAGGGCCGGCCGAGTGGGTATGGGGGAGGCGTCTAACTTTGTTTGATAACATTTCGGTAGCGCAGCTGTTAATACGATGATTATTTTCATATCGAGACTGTAAGCCACTCGGGGAGGCCATAGGCAACCCCATTGTTCCTACCCGGCGTCAAATGACACCTAGCGTGAGATTCGAGACAATGTCTCAACCCCACGACGACAGCAGATCCAGTCCCACTGCGCGATTTACCATCACTCCCAACCTTAGCAATCCCGATCGACCCAATAGCATGCACACATCACTCTCTCACAGATATACCATCATCCTATCCTACCCACCGATCAATAAGTAGATAGTAGATGTATCCAATCCCACAGAGGAGTTAGGTTACATACCCCGCACCAAGATCAAGTACGGAGTAGATTACGTACAATTCCATCCACAGTGACCACCAGTCACTTCCTATCTGACGAGTCGATTCTCCCCGCCAGGTCTGGACCAGTACTTCCGTCCACTCTACATAATACTAATACTAAGTACTATGTACGTACTTATCTAGTATCCACTATCCAGACCAGGATCCGGACGGGGAATCAGACCCGACGGTACTTAATAACCCTGCAGTGCATCCATGCCCCCTGATCAGCGATATGTAGATCGATCGTCTCCATTTCGCGGGACAGAGTCAGAGTTAGTGGCCCGGTGGGCTGATCGGATCTGATGTGCGGGAGGGGTGGGTGGGTGATATGCCATGCAGGCGTGACGTTTTCTGGATGTTAGACGTGATATATCAGATTGGGGGGGTGATAGGTGTGACTATGTATGTAGGTGTGAGGTTGACGTCTGCACGAGGGGGAGTTGGGGGTGGTGATAGGTAGTATTAGGTGCCTGGATTCGTCAGATTATGGTTGAGGGGGTTTTGTGGGCTGGTACTTTGGGATGGGGACTATATGGAGGCGGGATGGGGGCGAGGTATTCGCTGTGCGTAAAGTACATACTTACATATTGAGTTACAGATCTGCTTCTGGTTAATTATCTACATGGCTACAATCATCTTGTCTTGTCTTGTCATTTGTTTGGCATTTAATGTGTAACGTTTCAGCTGTTCGACTGATCACCCAGCTCCAGCATGAGCTTACTTACCTACCTTATCCACCAAAGTGGCGAATATGATCCGCGCCAACGCGCTTATCCAGCTAAGCAACAGCAGCGTTGCCACTAGCAAAACGATAATCTTCTATCGGCTCCTGTGGAAATCTTATTTCAGGTGTGGCGGTGCTTCAGCTGCTTACAAAGTTGGCGGATGTGTAGATGCGCTGGCATACACGAACTACTTGTAATAACCTTATGCGGATGGGGCTGGACGGGGCCCAGTTAGGGATCGGACTGCTGCGATGGACTGGGTTGTTTGGAAGTTGGATACCTGGTATCGGTATGCAAGGGTGGGGAGAGATTTCTTGGATGAGGTGCAGACTTGCAGGATCGGGTTTGGAGAATAGGTTGGGCTTAGATAGGTGGATAGTTGATGTAGAGACTAAAAAGGTGTTGTTGTTGTGGAGATGGGGAATCCATGTCCTGGTCTGCAGGGTGGGTGCTAGTATGTATGTATGTATGTATGTATGTACTGAATGAGGCGGAATGTTGTGAGGTTGTACTGCTGCGAGTATCTATCTGTATGGACATTGGTGGGCGGGCGATACTAGACTCCGTATGTCGTAGCGGTCGATGCTTAGCGCTCCGAAAGCCACTCGTCCCTTGCAGCCTTGGTCCCATTAGAAAACGCATCTGCCTTCTGCCCTTTCTGCTGGTTGGGTTGCAGTCCCGTTGGGATCCAAACTAGTACCTCTTGAGACGCAACTCCGAGTTCTTCAGGATTTGAGGATCAGAGACCCTTTGCCGATCCCAGGGATAGCGTGGAAAAATTAGAGCTGGGCTGGGTGAGTTGGTTGGGTGGGATTCAGCGAGAACCATGGATGCCGGGGAGCACTTGAGCCTAAGTTTCCCCGTCCGAGCTCCTGCAGAGTTTCCTTGCTACGGTTACTCACTCCTCACTCAGGTTAGGCTCCGAGGTTCATTGAAGTCCAATTTTGAGAGCCGTTCAACATCCTTCGGCAATCCCGCTTATTAAGGATGAAGGGATATGATGATGGATGAGGTCAGAAGCTACCGGAGTAATTAAACTCAGCCCTCCATGGAAATAGAACCACTAGGTGACATCTGAATCCGCCGGCAGTTGGCAGCCCTCCGTTAATTAAAAGCAGCGCACACAGACCACCAGGTGGATGGCCACCCAGCGTGCCCGTGTGAACCGTGAACCCACCTTCGTCACCCGCGCAGCCCAATCATCCCGGCCTGGCCCTTCGCAACTCAGGTACGCTGGGCCAGGACCACAGCCTGTCTGCCATACGGACGTACGTACGCGCCGGGCTTTGGCCTCCCACACTTCCCAGGCTCGCTCCTGCAGAATCTGGTACACAGCCTGCGAGCCATGGGTTTTCTAGTGCGTTCGGCCGACTCTTATCGTCCGTCCGTTCCTCAACTCAGTCCCAAGATTCGATCGGGCGGGTTCCCAGCTGAATGGTGCCGGTCTCTATACTGATCCCGGTTAATGCGACGGGGGCCTTCGCTGCTGCCCAACTGCGCCCAGGGGAGGATGAACCCACCCCAGGAAAGGGGACAGGATCCAGAAAACCCATTAAAAAAATAGAATCTAGGAAATATAGAAAATTTTTCTAACCCAGGAAAAGAAGAAAAAAAAAGGAAAAGAGTCAGGGATAACACTACTAACAGGGCTGGATGCAGGAGCAGACTAAGGAGTCTCAGCTAAGTACTTAGTCCCTTAGCGTCCAACCAGGGTGGACATGGCCGTCATACCTTACGCGGTGCATCCATGCAGACGGCCGGGGAGCAGCTCCCGGCCTGATGGTGACTGGTGACAGGACAAAATAAAGGATTTTTAGGCACACAACGACGGGCACGGCTGAAGGTGATGGAGGGGGAAAGTCATCTCAATCTTGGGTGTGCTCGAGAGATTTCAGTTTCATTTGGGTTGGATGTTGGGAATTGATGGATCTGAAGAGTACTGCGTTGGTTATATCTAATATCCATTGCCCTCTTCAGCTCATCTTCTCAGTCAACTGCCACCATTCTTGGCATCACCATCACCATCACCATCACAAACTCCCTATCACCATCTAGTTTGAAACCATCGTCATTTGCTCTGTTAGTCTAGATTAATACAGTGAAAAAGAAAAAGAAAACAAAATAGTGAAAAGGACAAGATCCGACGAAAGACCAAGCGATCGGCTGCGTCTCCCAGAACTAAGCCAGCCAGCCAGTCCAACGTCTATCACGATCTACTGCGAATCGGACATTGCCTTCCTTTGTGGGTAAGTATGTACCTACCACCGGCCGATGTAGCATCGCGCTCTGGTTTGATTTTACTTTCCACCACCACCTCCTTTAATCCCAGTCGTGCTGGTTATATTCTGTCGAAATCCCTCCTTCCAGCAAGGCACTAACCTCGTTCATCCCCATCACAGGCCCGGAACCCACCAACCGGGACGAAGGCGCTGGAGTCCCCGCCACAGTTGAACCAGCAGTTCGAGTCTGGACGGCGTCCATCATCCTTCACAAATCACACCCCCCACGACGGTCCATGCCATCCGGCCACTAATCGCTAACCGGCTTCTCCTTCGTCTGGGTCACAGCCACCAAGTGCTCCCGCAATCCGCAAAGTGGTGGTAGGACGGCCCATAATTCTCCTATCGCCTTGCCTCGACTCGACGGATTACTACTACTTCTCACCACCACCACCACCCACCTCACCCACTTTCCTAACTACGGGTTTGTTGCAAGGAAAACTCAAAAGAAAGAATATCTTCTGGCTGGGGGGCCTTCCAGAACAACGCAACCCTGGAAACCTTCCGCCCAGCTGTCACGCGTGGATCCTCGTCATTGTCCACCCACTTGAACCGCTCCAGCGATCCCATTTCATTGCTACCCATCCATCCATCCTCAGGGGCGGGGGGGACACCAAAAGGAAAGCGGGCCACCTTCTGTCCCAGTCGTCGCAATCCAGAACTCCCCATACGGAACCCGTTCGTCAAGGGAGGAATCGAGGGAGCAGGACAGACAAAAATAGGAGGCTATCATTGCATTATCACGCCGTGTTCCTGCAGCGCTTACGGAGTACTCTACTTAAATTTTTCTAGTTATAACATATCGTCGCTGACAGCCGTCCGCTCGATTTCATCCATTGACCATCACTCTCTCCGTCTCTCTCTCTCTCTCACCCCAGGCTATATTTGTCTGTCACTGTCCTTTTCTACTGTACAACTCAAACCGCTCCTTCATTGTTCAAATTAAAGTTTGGGTCTTGGAATTTTTTTTTTTTTTACCTTCCCTTTTTGCCTCATTTTGTCTCTCAGCTGCCATCCGGAATTGCCGCCCATTCTTTTTTCTTTGTATCATCCCATCGCATCCCAGTGATCCTGATCCCAGTGATTTCAGTGCTCCCACCCGTCGCCGTTCTTCTCCAAATCGACCTCGCGGTGTTACCAACCGACGCCTGGACCGGGTGGCTGATACGGACAGAAAGTGGATGATCGGTCTTGTCTTGCTGCAGGCTATTCCCCGTACTTACGTCTTGCCTTGCCTCGGGCGGCTGATCTGGCGTTCCCGACCACCTGTGGGCGCGGCCTGGCTGGGTGATTGATTGATTGATTGATCCCAGACGAGACTAATAATGAAGGTACGTCCAAGCTGCTGAAACTGCCCCGAACGCCCCTCGTTTCCCGCCCCTCGTTTATCTCGATTATCGTCGCTTGTCTTGTTCCGACAACCGTCCCCGAAAAATTAGCCCTTGATGACTGTTTCCCGCCCGTCGTCTTATTGCCGCGCGCAATCTATCGGCCCTGGGCTAATCTCCAACACCACCAATTAATTAGGCCATTCGACGCTCTCTCAAAGGGGAGAAAGATCCCAAACCCCACCACCACCACCACAACCACCACCACCTTTCTATTACTCCCAAGTCCGCCATTGCCATTCTTCCGCCTAAGAAGGTGTGTACCCTCTTTTCTTTTCTTTTCCTTCATTCTCCCCTCACTTTCTGGTCTTCCTTTTGGGTTTGTTTCCCTTACCAATTCCCCGTTCCCTCTGTTGAGTTCGTTTGGGATCCTCGGCTGTTCTCCCCCCTGTCTTACCCCTCCTTGTGTACATTCGCGTCCCAATAATTTTGCCGTTGGTTGTAATTGATCTCCTGCGTGCCACTCGCCCTCGTTCACCGGCGTTGGTCGGGCTGCCCTCCTTGGCAAACAGCTGTTGACCCTATCCCTGTCCTGCGCGTAGGTTATCAAAGCGCTCTACGATTACCAACCGGAGCCCGGGAACTCGCAGGAACTCGCCTTCAGCAAGGGAGACTTCTTTCACGTTATCAGCAGGGAGGACGATTTGGACTGGTACGAAGCGTGCAATCCGCTCATCCCTAGTGCTAGGGGGTTGGTTCCAGTATCCTTCTTTGAAGTGATTGGCAAAAACGAGCGAGACAGCGCTGGATCGGTGGACCTTCATAAAAAGAAAGAGCCACACGACTCGGGCTTCTCCGATCGAGCTGCCTTCCCAGGTTCAGATTTCGCCAGCAACTTCTCCCGAAACAGCTATCAGCCCAGGATGTCGGCGTTGGGGAAGAGTGGATCCAGTCCCATGGTCTATGGCATCGTCCAGTATGACTTCCAAGCCGAGCGACCGGACGAACTCGATGCCAAAGCCGGCGAAGCGATTATTGTTATTGCCCAGTCGAACCAGGAATGGTTTGTCGCCAAACCCATCGGTCGCTTGGGCGGGCCAGGTCTCATCCCGGTCTCTTTCCTCGAACTTCGCGATATGCAGACGGGCCAAGCGGTCACTGATCCACTCGAGGCTGTGAGGCGCGCCGGCGTGCCGAAGGTGGAGGAATGGAAGAAGATGACGGCCGAGTACAAGAACAGCAGTATCACCCTGGGCAAGATCGACTCCGCCGGTGGCTCATCGATGCAGTCTGTCACCTCGAGCATGGACAAGATGTCCATCGGCCGCCAGAGCCAAATGAGCCAAAATGGCCAATCCCAGGTAAGTTGCCCGTGCTTTCCTCCGCATCCGTGAAACACTCCGGGACTAACCGAACATGCGACAGGGCTACCACACTCGCAATGCCAGTAAGGGATCTCTTGTGCAGCAAGTTTCCCATCAGTCGCAGCAAAGCTACCAGCAGCCTTTGATGGCGCCCATTGCCGCATCGATCCCCCGGTACTGCTTTGACAATGACAAATACTGGTACATCATCGAGGCGAAAATGGAGGACGGTCGCTGTTGGGAATTGTCGCGCTACTACCATGACTTCTATGATTTCCAGATTGCGCTGTTGACTCAGTTCGAGGAGGAAGCGGGTAACCGGGGCAAGGCGCGCACCCTACCGTATATGCCGGGGCCTGTCACCCATGTCACGGACGCTATCTCGAACGGCCGCCGACAGAACCTCGATGAATACATCAAGAAGCTCCTGGCCATGCCTCCCCATATCTCCCGCTGCCAATTGGTCCGTCAGCTATTTGCACCACGGGCCGGTGACTTTGAGATCGACCCGAATGCGTTCGGTGAAGATGCGCGGTTCTCCGGTGGCTCGCACCACTCTTCCACACATGAGCCCTCTCGGAGCGTCTCTCGCCAGTCATCGCAGGCGCCCATCGCCGTCCACGCGGAGCGCAACTCCCACCAGCGCGGACAGCCCTCCCTCTCCCTTTCGAATGGCGGACCACCCCCGATGAACCGTCAACCCAGCTCGATAACGCAGGTGTCGACAACATCGAGCAGCGGCGCCATGAAAGTCAAGGTCTTCTTCCAGGACGACCTCATTGCTATCCGAGTCCCCAGCGACATCAGCCTCCAGCAGCTCCGCGAGAAGCTCACGGACCGCCTGAAGATCCAGGACGATATTGTGGTTCAGTACAAGGACGAACCGTCCGGGACGTACGTCGACCTGGCCACCGACAGTGACCTGGACACGGCGATCCAGCGAAACTCCAAACTCACCCTATATGTTGGACTTGCATAGAAGCGTGATTTTTACCCGTCTATATCCCGATAGATCTGTCTGTCATTTTATCTTTTCCATTTGTCTTGTTCAAATCGTGCGCCCGCGTCTGTCGAGGTGCTCGGGTGTACTGGTGTTATGGTTCCTTTTTCTGTTGTCTGGTCATCAGCCTCTGAGCGGTTGTTATTGAATCACGAGGTTGATGCGTTGACAAGAATGACATGCCTGAAACGTTTACGCCATCATGTACCTTTTTTTTTTTTTTTTTTTGTTCTGGTTCTGCATTCTCTGTCGCGTGGGCCATGGCTTTGTTTTCCCTCCATACCCTTTTGTGTGATGCACTGTTGTCCTATGTACATAAGTCTTCTCCTGCATATATATTCTCTGGCTGTAGGCTTCGAAACCTACTGTTTACCACTGCCTTTCGATGCGTGCGTTGCCTACCTAGAGTAGTACTACCGTAGTAGAGGATAGTACTGGCCATTTATGTGATGGCCAATTACTAGTACTTGGTCCGGCGCACTCGGCCAATGGGCGTTGTCGGCCATAGATCTGGAGGCCGAAAAGTTGCCGGCTTCCGAGTCACATGACGACCATCGGAACGCCGCCATGTGCTCGTTTCCTTTTTGCCGCGGAGTTCAGCGCTTGCAGGACACGTCCGGACTCACCAGGGCCTGAATTTGCATCTAGACGCTTGCATTCGATCATTCAGACGGTCAGTATATTCTTCCTTGTGTGTGGGCCTGTTGCCCTGCCCGGAGTCTTCATCTAGCTCCCGACTCTTCGCCGAGTGCCGCCGCACTTGATCTCCTCCGCCGAGTGTTTGCCGCTGACCGAACAACCTCGGGTTTAAGTCTTTACGACCGTCGCAACGCACATTCGCACACATTTCCACAACAATCGCATCCAGACAGCTTCTGTCCAAGCCAACTCCCATGAGCGGATCTTCTGCAAAACTGTGCGCGGACTACTTGCCCGGTGCACTGAGGGCTCGGGGCCCTTTATTGCGTGCGGTTCCTCGGGGCACTCGCCAGGCAGGCGTCAGGGAGTATAGACGGGGCATTCATGGCGCGACCAACCCTCGCTATCGTCTGTCGGTGGCGGCACACGGTGTCCGGGTCTGCGACCATGCAAATGTGAGATCTTCGCAGGACCAGTATGCGCGCCGCTTTGCGACAGCCGTTGAGGGGAAGACTGTGGAGGAAGAAGTTGCAACTGGGCTGCAGGGCGGTCCGTTGGTGGAATATGATCTTCGAGTCCAGCAGGGTCGGTTGCGCGATGATCCCTATCAGAGACGTACGTTGCCCCTGTCATTTCATGGCGAGAAGTCTTCCACTACAGGAGGGAGTCAATGGCCTATACTCATAGATGCTGACGGCGTGAATTTGGTTTGAGAAGAGATCATCGAGAAATTGCAGGACCTGTACGAGAGATTGAAATTATACAACCCCCCGCCGGTCGTCCAGCCCAGCGTGGAATCGCTTGACGCAAAGCCCAAGTCGTTCTTCGGCTCGCTGTTTGGGCGCAGCAACGCGAAGCAGGAACTCGCGATCCCCGAGAGCCTCCCGCAGGGACTATACATGTACGGCGATGTCGGATGCGGCAAGACCATGCTCATGGATCTGTTCTACGAGACCCTCCCGCCCAACATCCCCACCAAGACGCGCATCCACTTCCACAACTTCATGCAGGATGTGCACAAGCGCATGCACGTTGTCAAGATGAAGTACGGCAACGATTTTGATGCGCTGCCTCTTGTGGCGGCTGCTATCGCCGAGAAATCAAGTGTGCTGTGTTTCGATGAGTTCCAATGTACGGATGTTGCGGACGCAATGATCCTCCGGAGGTATATGACTCTCCTCTCCTCACCCCCGGCATTCTCTAACCTAATCTCTGACAGACTTCTCGAGTCTCTCATGTCCCACGGCGTGCTCCTCGTTACCACCTCCAACCGTCATCCCGATGACCTCTACAAGAACGGCATCCAGCGCGAATCCTTCATCCCCTGCATCAACCTTCTCAAGACCGCCCTCGACGTGATCAACCTCAACTCTCCCACCGACTATCGCAAGATCCCCCGGCCCCCAGCAGCCGTCTACCACACCCCGCTCGGCCCTGACGCCGACCGCCACGCCCAGAAATGGTTCGAATTCCTCGGAGACCCGGTCAACGACCCTCCACACCCAGCGACGCAGGAAGTCTGGGGTCGCAAGATCCAGGTCCCGCTCGCCAGCGGCAAGGCTGCGCAATTCACCTTCCAGCAGCTGATTGGAAGCGCTACCGGAGCCGCCGACTATCTGGAGCTGGTCCGGAACTACGAGGCATTCATTGTCACCGATGTGCCGGGAATGAACCTGAACCAACGAGATCTGGCGCGACGATTCATCACCTTCATTGATGCCGTTTATGAGAGCAGGGTACGATCCCCTTTCTTTACCTCTTAGCGCACCTAAAGAACCTCCACTAACCCTTTCATCCGTAAATGCAGGCCAAACTCGTCCTCACCACCGCCGTCCCCCTAACCAACCTCTTCCTCTCGCCGGAAGACGTCAAATCCACCCTTTCCGACGACGGCAGCGACCTCTCCGACGCGATGCGCATGATGATGGACGACCTCGGCCTGTCGATGCAAGCACTCAAAACCACCTCCATCTTCAGCGGTGACGAGGAGCGCTTTGCGTTTGCGCGCGCGCTGTCCCGTCTCTCAGAGATGGGAAGTAAGATGTGGGTTGAGCGTGGTCTGGGAGTAGGCATGGACGTGGAAGAAGGGAAGAGTGAACATGATGCATACTTGAAGGCGAGAAGTCGGTGGAGTGAAGATAACATGTAAAGATTGGATTAGAAATGAGTTGAGGTACTGTGGGGACAAAAGAGGTGGGGATGGTTGGTTGGTTATTTTGGCCGTGGTCGAGGTTGCGTACATTGGGCTTTTCGTTGCATATATACACCCGTCTATACATACATACACATACATTTCATAGAGCAGACAGACAGACAGATAGCATATACTCGCATATATCCTATTATCTTCCTATCAATCATTCATCACATTCAATCTACCACCAAAGTAACCAGACATCTCCCCAAAGTAAACAGACTAACCCCATGACGTCACCTCCGAGCTCTCCCCGAAGCATCCCCCATCCACCACCACCACCGCCAATCCATACACATTAATCATCCATCCCGCCATCCAGCAACAAGAATCAACCATGTCAGGGACGCGACCCACAACCAGGCTCCATGACGATCATGTCACCTTGATTCCCGGGGCCGTCATTGGTCAGAACCGTACCCTACAATCCTACTGGTGTAAGGGTCTGACATCATGGACTCTCTTTCGACTCCGGTAGTACATAGTAACAGTACCTGAGTGGGTACTACTACTCATCGAGTTGCATCATTGTTCAGGGTTCAGACTGTTAACTACTCGTGGGCGCTTAGAAATCGGGGGTTCGGGGGGGGTTGGGGTGGGTATATATGCTGGGTGGAAGGTCTGCAGTGTGGTGTTTTATTGTTGTTGTTGTGCCAGTGTAATCTGGATAATATCATATATTTTCATTTTTCTGAGATCTCATTATGGCTGCTAAACAAGCGGATCTGGCTCGAGATACCGTCGAGGTCTCGGGCGTGCAACCCATGACTACAGATTACGGGATCAAGATCGCGGATCCGGATCATTGGCTTCGGGTGGTGGATGGGCAGCATAATGGGCCGTCGTTGCTTGAGGATCCGATTGCGAGGGAGAAGGTATGGTTGTCTTTTCCTTTCTTTGGATGATTCTTCAGCGGGTGAGCTAACGAGGTCAGATTATGCGCTTCGACCACGAACGTATCCCTGAACGAGTCGTGCATGCCCGTGGCGCGGGAGCATTCGGAACCTTCAAGCTGCATAAAGCGATCCCTGAGCTGTCCTCGGCTGGTGTTCTGACTGACACGGCTCGTGAAACGCCGGTCTTTGTGCGATTCTCTACCGTCCAAGGGAGTCGCGGGAGTGCGGATACCGTTCGGGATGTTCGTGGGTTCGCGGTGAAGATGTATACTTCGGAAGGGAATTGGGATATCGTGGGGAATAATATTCCGGTGTTTTTTATTCAGGATGCGATCAAGTTTCCGGATGTGATTCATTCGGTCAAGCCGGAGCCTCATAATGAGATTCCGCAGGGACAGAGTGCTCATAATAATTTCTGGGATTTTCAGTATCTGCATTCGGAGACGACTCATATGCAGCAGTGGGTGAGTGTTGATCTGGGCTGGGGGTTTAGGTGCTTGGCTGACTGGGTTAGATCATGAGTGATCGCGCTATTCCTCGCTCGTACCGGATGATGCAGGGCTTTGGCGTTAATACATATTGTCTTGTCAACGCTCAAGGACAGCGCCATTTTGTCAAGTTTCACTTCACCCCCGAGCTTGGTGTCCATTCCCTGGTTTGGGACGAAGCGCTCAAGATTGCAGGCCAGGATCCAGACTTCCACCGCAAGGACCTGATGGATGCCATTGAGGCAGGCCAATACCCCCGGTGGAAGTTTGGTATCCAGGTGATCCCAGAAGAGAAGAAGAATGATTTTGAGTTTGACATCCAAGATGCTACTAAGATCTGGCCCGAGGAACTGGTGCCCATCGAGTACATTGGACAGCTAGAGCTCAACCGCAACGTGGACGAATACTTCCCCCAGACCGAGCAGGTCGCTTTTTGCACGAGCCATATCGTACCCGGGATCGATTTCTCGGATGATCCCCTCCTCGTCGGCCGCAATTTCTCCTACTTCGATACCCAAATCTCCCGTCTCGGCCCCAACTGGCAAGAATTGCCAATCAACCGTCCTGTGTGCCCATACATGAGTCTAGTCAACCGGGATGGGGCGATGAAACACCGCATCACAAAGGGCAAAGTGAACTATTGGCCCAACAGGTACGATGCTAACCCCCCGACCTCACCGGAAAAGGGTGGGTTCGCGACCTACCCTGAGAAGCAGCAGGGCGTGAAAGCTCGCGCCCTGTCCGACAAGTTCAAGGAACATTTCAACCAGGCCCAGCTGTTCTACAACTCCCTCAGCCCTATCGAGAAGCTCCACGTTTCCAAAGCATTCTCGTTCGAGCTGGACCATTGTGACGAGGAGGTCGTGTACAAGCGCCTCTCAGAACGTCTGGCTGTCGTGGATCTCGAGCTGGCTAAGACCGTCGCGAAAAACGTGGGAGGCGACACCCCAAGCAAGGCACCGAAGGACAACGATGGCAAAACGTCCAAGGGCCTCAGCCAACTCGAGTATCTTTCCGACAGCGCCCAGATTGCCACCCGTCGAGTTGCCATTCTCATCGCGGACGGTTTCGACCTCGACTCGTACCAGGGCATGAAGAGCGCTTTGCAAAAGCAGAATGCATTTGTCTTCACCATTGGCTCGCAACGTCAAGGGGTCACCTCGGAGTCGGGTGAGAAAGTGATCCCGGATCACCATTTCCCAGGCATGCGGTCTACTCTATTCGATGCGGTATTCGTCCCTGGAGGAAAGCACATTTCCGTGTTGGCGAAGAACGGCATTGCCAAGTTCTGGATCACCGAATCCTTTGCTCATCTGAAGCCCATTGCGGGTGCCAACGAAGCCGTGGACTTTATCCGGAAACAAATCAACCTCGATGCGATCAAGTATGCGTCGAGTGGCCAGGTGACGGAGAGTTACGGCGTGGTGACCGCTCATGGCAGCCCCGCGGACCTGCTGCGCGTATCCTCCAAGATTGACCAGACCAGCAAGGGATTCCTTGACCAGTTCGTTTGGCAAATCTCACGGCACCGAAACTGGCAGCGGGAACTGGAGGGCTTGGTGGATGAGATCGCTGCCTAGATGTTAGCAACCCATCTGATAATGAGATAATGAAAGCATTTATTTATGGTCTGTACTGTTCCAATGGATCTCTGTAAGCGTTGCCCAAGAGGAACCTGGATAGGAACGAGCGGTGGTTTGGATTAAAATGCCGGTGTACTCCGTACGTCAGCTGCATGTGATGTAGGACAGAGGTCATAGTGAATGCATGTCGGCCCCTGAAGAGTCGAACCATCGAGACCTTGGCTGGCCGGGTAGGTACCGCAGAGTAACCGGCTGGCCTTGTAATTCCCCATTCACCAGCGATTGTCATCCGCGCGAGCTTCACATTCCAGCCCAGTCCGATCCCCATGCAAGGGGTAAACAACCCAGTTCTCTCCCGCCTGGGCCAGAGTACTTCTACGGCAAAGGTCGCTGGAGCTCGGTCTCATTCTCAGCCGAGACAGACTGGGATCATGGTGTTCAGAATCTCACGCGCTCAGCGCTTGATGGTGGTGGTTGGTATCTCTTCGGTCTTTTTCGTGGCCGAGATCTCCGGTTGAAACCCCCTTCGCGGTCCCTCTGCAGCTTCCCTCTCATTGCAAGCCTGGCTGACGCGACCGTGCGGTACGGAATAGTTGGCTTCTATACACATTCCCTTGCTTTGGTGGCAGACGCATTCCACTACGTATGTATAGTCGATGCTGCAAATTGTGGGTGCTGATGGGTTCAGTTGAACGATCTCGTCGGGTTTATTGTCGCCCTCGTGGCTCTCAAGGTAGCCCACGTCCCATCGAACAAGACGAAACAACTATTCAGATCAGGCTCTAGGTGTCCGAGACAGATGACTCGCCCAAAGCCCTCTCCTTCGGGTGGCAGCGAGCACAATTGCTGGGTGCCTTTTTCAATGGAGTCCTTCTCTTCGCGCTTGGGATCAGCATTTTCTTGCAGGCCATCGAGCGGTTTGTCGCGATTCAGCGTTGGTGGCCCGTCCATGTGTGAGCTTCGTCCGGTTAATGTACAGCAGGCGTGGAGAACCCCAAGCTCATGTTCATAATGGGAGCTATCGGGCTGGTCCTCAATCTCGTCAGCGCCACGTTTCTCCACGGTAATCATTGGTGCATCCGGTAGCGAAGCACCTTCGATAACGATTTACAGAACATCACCACCATGGACACAGTCATAACCACGAGACCCTGCCTCCAGTGGAGCTTCCTATGTCGGTACTCGATAATACGAACGAATCAGGAAGACCGGAAAGTCCTGGGGTGGGTTCCTGGAGAGATCGTACAACATACAGTTGGCTAACGCCCATTTGTGCAGCACGATGACCATAAACACCTTTCGCACGAATCTCGGACAGCTTCGAATGGACATGACTTGGGGATGTTGGGGGTCTTGCTTCATGTCATAGGTGATGCGGCCAACAACCTTGGAGTGATGGCTGCGGCCTTGGTCATCTGGCTCACTCACTATGGAGGGCGATTCTATGCAGACCCTGGCACAAGCATGGGAATAGCTGTGATGATTATGCTGTCGTCAGTCCCGCTCGGTATGTTCTACCTCGCTGCCTGCTTGACGGATACTAAGACCCGGCCATAGTACGGCGGTGTGGGATCATTTTACTAGAAAGCGCGCCCAGTGGCGTCGATCTTGAGGATGTGAAGCATGATCTGGAAAAGGTAGCGCACGCTCAAGTCATCTAGCACGTTCTTGTCATTGACTCCTCGCAGATCCCCGGAGTTTTATCCATCCATGAGCTACACATCTGGCGACTCAACCAGCATAAGGCGCTCGCATCGGTGCATGTGATGGTGTCGGACTACTCGGTACCGAATTTCCTGAGGCTGACCAAGACGATCAATGAGTGTTTCCACGCATACGGCATTCATTCCACCACGCTTCAGCCGGAGCTGGCACGGCCGGGGACGACCACGGCGGACATGCAGATCACCGAGGTAGAGGGATTTGGTGAATCCAAGGAAGCCTCTGAGAAATGTCAGGTGGCGTGTGGCACATTATGCGAGGAATTGACCTGCTGTGGATAGAAGAGAAACTGAGAACGAGGAGGAAGCATGAGAAAGGAAGAGAAGGCCGATGTCACGGGAGAGCGGGGTCAGATGACCCGCGCCAGTATTAGATGGTAGAACGGCAATCCAGACTCCTCTTTCTTGCTTCCCCGCTCCATCCCCGTCCATTAAGATGAAACATTCCCTTTTCTTTTGATGCTGGTCCGAGCACCATTGTGAAGACCCGAGAGCTGCTACTCGGATCATCTCTGCGGAATGATTTCCGCGTGAACGAATTAGGCGGTGCTCTGTTTCATACTGCATCTCCAGGCCAGTAGAGCGCTTGATAGCCGATGCGTCGGTGCTCGCCAACAGCCGAGAACGCGCTGGTCCCTGAATAGGCAGGTGCTTGCGGACCCCTGATAAGAGCATCTCCACCCGAAATGTCATTATCTCGCCCAGGACCCGAAGCAATCGCTGCATATCAGCCACGCCGACTCGCCGACTTAGCATTGCTGCTCCCTGTGATTGGACTGCATTCCGCTTCCGAGATGCTGTGCTCCTTGCAGCAGGTATTAAACCGGGCCTCCCCTACCCCTCAGACACCGCTTATCTACACTTCCTTCATTGATTGCTTTGGACTCTAGTGCTCGCGGGCCCTTGCACCATGTCACTCACCTGGGAGCTCCAGGCTCAGAAAGCCAAGGACACTCTTCATAACTCCATCCCCAAGCAATGGCTTCTCCCCGCACACAAGTTGCCCTCAGCCGATACGAAGAATGTGGAGGATTTCCCACGTCGAAGCGGCCTGCTCACCGAGAAAGAGCTCAGCATCACCGACATGTCTGCCACTTCTCTAGTCCAGGAAATGGGCGCGGGGAGGCTCACGGCAGAGGAAGTGGTGGTGGCGTTCCTCAAACGATCCGTACTGGGTCACCAATTGGTATCGCTGTTTCAAAGTATCTTGTCCAGGTTTCAGTTCGACTAATTCCTTGTTATAAGCTAAACTTTGCCACGGAATTCCTGGCGGACCGAGCCATTGCGCGAGCCAAGGAACTCGATGAGTATTATCAACGGACCGGAAAGCTAATTGGGCCCTTGGTGAGACCGACCAACGGTGTTGTGCACAAAGGTTAATACTTCGCAGCATGGTGTCCCGATTAGCGTCAAAGAGCATGTTGGAATAAAAGGTCTCACATGTAACGCCGGCTATGTGGCATGGTATGGGCCCTTATATCCCAAGACGAAAATGGAAGCGAGAGACTGATAGCACTAGGGTGGATGATATCTCAACAGAGGACGCCCTCCTTTTGAAATGCCTGGAGAAGGCGGGCGCCATCTTCCACGTCCGAACCAACCAACCGCAATCTCTCATGGTAGCCACTCCTTGCCTTCCATGCATGATCCACAACGGCTAATCAATATATGAAGCACCTCTGCTGCAGCAATAACCTTACCGGAACAACGCTCAACCCCTACAACCGCACCCTTAGCTCTGGAGGCTCCTCAGGTGGCGAAGGTGCTTCGACGGGCTTCAAATGCGCTCCTCTAGGTGTCGGAACAGACATCGGGGGCTCCATCCGAGCCCCTGCCGCATTCTGTGGCTCTTATGGGTTTCGTCCAACAGCGCTTCGTAACCCAATATCAGGTGCCAAAGCACCCGAGCCTGGCCACGAGTCCATCCGCGGTGTAATTGGCCCCCTTGCCAGCCAGAGCGTGGAGGATCTGGATCTCTTTCAGCGGGCCGTCATCGACCAAGAGCCATGGGATATCGAGACATCCCTAGCCCCAGTGCCCTGGAAAAGGGTCAAGCCCACCAGAGACATGACTGTTGCAATCATGTGGGATGACGGGTAAGCTGATTGTCATTCAGACCCAGACTGACAAGGTAGAAGCTGACTGATCAGTTACGTCCGCCCTCATCCCCCGGTGACACGGGCCCTCAAACACGCCAAAGCCAAGCTCCAAGCAGCTGGTCTCAAGGTCATTGATTGGGACCCTTATAAGCATGAGCACGGTTGGGATATTATCGTATGACCCATGCTACTGCCGATACTACCTACCCATTCTAACCAAAACACCAGTCCTCGATGTACTTCCCGGACGGAGCACTCAGCCAACGAAACCTCATCTCTCAAACCGGAGAGCCAACCCTCCCCTTGACGGCCTGGGCGTTCGCCTATAGCAGTCCCGACCCTCTCACGGTCGCCGAAGCCTGGGAGCTGAACGTCCAGCGCGACACATACAGAGACGAATACCACGCGCTGATGAAATCCCGCGGGGTAGATTTCATTCTTTGCCCTGCGTACGCGGGCGTCGCCTCCGTGCTAGGCGAATCCCACTACTGGAACTACACTGCTATCTGGAACATCCTCGACCAGCCGGCCGTCGTGTTCCCCTCCGGCCTGAGCGTGGATCTCCAGTTGGACCAACTTTCCGGCGACGATAAGACATATACACCTCGAGGCGAGGTGGACGCGCGCGAGTGGAGTAAATACACCGGTCCGGAACGATACGAAGGTGCACCGATTGCACTGCAATTAGTCGGAAAGCATTTCAAAGACGAGGAGACTCTGGCGGCGGGTGCGTTGGTCAGTGGGATCCTGAATGGTGGAACGGAGCAGACTAGGTCGATGCTCTGATTGATCCACCGAGTGTCTACTCTTCAATCAACATGAAGCAAATCCATATCATTGGTCATATACAATCCATTATACCCATCCATCAATGCATCATC
Source organism: Aspergillus ibericus CBS 121593 (assembly GCF_003184845.1). Taxonomy (NCBI): domain Eukaryota; kingdom Fungi; phylum Ascomycota; class Eurotiomycetes; order Eurotiales; family Aspergillaceae; genus Aspergillus; species Aspergillus ibericus. The sequence goes on from NW_020292172.1 coordinate 75,221, forward strand.
ATGAAACATAAATACATACATGAGAAACCCGTTCATCCATCCATTAAGTCGTCAAAATTCCATCCAAGAAAAAGAAAAAGAAATGAGAACACAAACACAAACACCAGGGGGATGTCTAGGAAGTGAGACAGAATGATCAAGTCATCACTTCCTCCAAAACATCGCTTTACCTAATTGTCTCTTCATCGTCCATTTCGTCTCCGAGAATTTATCCTTCATGCTAACGCCACCCCCATACCGGAGCGCCGTGCTATTGTGTCCGCTCACCGCGCTCGAGGTAGCACTCATGTTCGCCAGATTGCCGGCATCGAATTTGCCCTTGCCTTCGACGATCTTCTGCACAACGAGTAAGATGGCGTACGTCGTGGACCCGATCACACGGATCAGGGCCAGGACCACCACGGACCAGAGGATGATGGCGAGGTAGATGTTCGTGCCGCCCGCGTCCGGGCCGTAGATTTCGGAGATGGCCATGGCGAGGATGACATTGGCCACCATCCAGATGGAGACCATGTAAGTACGCACCGCGCGGTAGTAGTCTTCTTGCATTTGGCTCTCGGTGATGGGGGTTTCGGGAACTTCGACTCGATCCCGGAGATTGCGGAGCGCGGCATCGTAGCCACTGTCAATGTCGAGTTGCTCCGAGGGCATTTCGACTTCAACGGTGGTTCCGTTGATGACTCGTGCAGCTCCGAGATCCATGTTCAGCACGTTGTCTCCCTTGGTACCCCAGGATACATCGTGAGTGTTGCAGAATGCGTACACTTGCAGGGTGCAGATGTAACTGGGGAGCAGGATGAAGTAGGCCGCGGAAGATGTAAACATGTGCCACGGGTCCAGGTAGAGGAATGAGGAGAAGAAGTAGAGGCCGACAGTGGAAAGCAGCGACATGACGATATTGATGAAAAGTCCGTTGCTCACGGTTAATGACGAATCCCCGCCGGTTTTGGCGATCAGTTCGATCACCACCAGATAAACGGTGCAGAAGATGGTGTAGAACATGACGATCGCGAAGACAATAATTCCGGACAGGTATAGCTTTTTGGCGCTGCAATCTGGGTTAGCTTGGCTCGCCTTTATCACGACATGGACGACTCACCCTTGCGGCCGATTACCCATGGAAATGATGAACTGTAGGCACATCACCAGTACGCAGGCGTATCTCAAGATAATGAAGATATATTTGCCGATGTTATGGCCAAAGGGGTCAATTTTTTCGTCAGTCAGCGAGCCGGCGATGAAGTAGAAGACGAGATAAAAATTTGCCTGGTAGTGATGGGTTGGTTAAGCAAATGTTTCCGGTATGGCACTGAGTGGAGGGACCTACCAAGCCAAAGTATGTGAAGATCAGTTGCATGAACTGGTAGAAGCCCTCGATCTGAAGGAGGATCTTCCGAGCCAGCGAATGGTCCGTTTTCCAGAGTTGCTTTACATTGACGATCGAATACACGGCTGCAAAGAAGGCACCGTTCAGCCAGCGTCTTCTCTGCGAGATGAACTCGGGAATCGAGTCTAGCGAGCATGTTAGCGGCCTTCACTCTCGGTAGGGCAGGCGTCGTAGTTACCTGGCACGTCGGTTTCACCAACAGCATTCTTCACGAACTTCAGAACCCATCTTTCTTCCCTCTTCGCGACCAGCTCCCAGCAGAGAATACGATCTTCTGCCAGGTACATGTTGGCTGTGAACACATCGGCATCCTGTCCGTGTAGCGTTTCTCCCTTGAAGTACTGGTTTAGGGGTCCGTTGCCCTCGGCGTCGTTCTGCAGAGCGAAGAAGCGATACGCACTGAGCGCTCCGGGAAGCACCGTGATATACCCGAAAACGGATTCCAACGGCTTGTCCAAAATATTGGACATCTTATATTCGAAATTCTGACTGGCAACCAGCGGGTTCAGGAGACCGAGCATTCCCTTTCCTTTACCGGCCTTAATTTCACCCGCTGCTCCCGCAACGTTGGAGTTCCGATCGAAGGCTTTCCAGAGGTGGTACAGTGCGGTGGGTGCAGGCTTGGTACCGACGTCGAGCAAGATGCAGATGTTCGGCTGTAGCGCTCGACCAAAAGCGTTGAAGAACCAACGATGCGAGTTCAACTTCTTCTTGTTATGTTCCTTCAGGCAGAAGATGACCTGGCAGGGCATGATGCCCTTCTCGGCACCCTTGAACTTCAGGTCTGGATCAAGCGACACCTGCGTCGTGTACTCATAGACGTGTGCGTTAACCTGCTTTTGATTGACGACGTTCTTGGCGATGCCTTCCTGGTAGACCCCCAGGGCAGCCAAAGCATTCAGGGTCCGGGGGTGTACCTTCTTACGACCGTCGGCGATGATGCAGACCACAATCTTTTTCCAGCCATTCTTACCCCACGTCCGAGATTTGGATCGCGAACAGAAGTGGGTGATATTTTGCATGACACCATGCATGGTCCGGGTGAAGCCGATCTCATCCTCATTGTACATCGTAATACAGATGAACAACTCTGTCTCGCGCATCGTAGTACCGATCTGCTGGCGCAGCTTATAGCCTCGCTGGGTAAAGTCGTCCGGATCACAGGTCACGGCAGTATAGCGCATGTGGGTGAATTCACGGTCGTCTCGTCGAGGCAGAAAGGAGTGCAGAATAGTCGGTATCTTGCACTCCAGAATCAGTTCACCGTTGATCAGTTGGACCTCTTTCCTTGACATCTGGGCTTCGCGAACACCTCGGCGACTCTGCTTTTCCGGAGCTGGGCCATAATGCATGTTCGGGTCGACCATCTCATCGGTTTCATCCAGACCATCATCCAGATCAATTTTCGACATCATATCTTTCTCGTCTGTGATCGTAGATTCGCTCATGAGTGATTGCATGCTGGCTCGATTGTCGTGCCTAGGGTCGATAGTCCGCCCGCCGCCACCGAATACATCCCCTTCGTTGATAGGAATGCTCGTATCCTGAGCCCCTGGGATTGAGAACAGTGGCGCCGGTGGCAGCGGTCGCCTAGGACTACCCCCGTATCTTGAACTGGGGGTGCCCGGTCGTGGACTGCCGTTGAGATCCGCACGTTCATACTGCGAGCTTGCGACCGATGGCGGCGCCGGGGGTCTGGCCCAGTTCCCTACACGATTCGGCGACCACGGCCGCGCGGGAGAACCAGGACGCGAAGTATATTGTGGGGCATCTACCGTCGATGCCGCTGGCGGAGGGATCGTTGGTACGTTTCCCAGACTCGACATGGGCCGTGAAGGAGAGTCACTCGAGTCATACTGGAAGTATCGATCGCGTTCACTTCTGCGGATTTGAGCACGCCCATTAGCCTCTCGTTTCATAACCAACATCTCGTAAATCATCCTGAAAGAAGTTGCGCCGGATGTCCGGAGACATCCGATATGCAAACAAGAGTATGGTAGGCACAGGCCAGGGAAGCAACGTATGCTATGGGTTTACAGCACGAGAACTGCTTTCAAACTCCCCGATAGACCTGGCCTTTGCCAAACCAAGGGTTTAATGGCATCGACCATGTCAACAAGGGAAGAGGTATGGAGCCCCACGCCGGATGGCACATGCCACACGGGATCCATGGTATGCCAGAAGCCACCACACAACCTAATAAGATGGAATGGATCGTTACTGACCTGCTATCATCGGTATATGGTTCCCCATAGGGATACTCCGAGGCAGGCCCCGTCTCAGCGCTCAAATCACTCTCGACAGTCGTGCTGGTTGGAAGGAGCCGCATCGTGGCTCCATTCAGACGAGATGCTGGAGGAGAGTCATAGACCGCCTCTCCATAAGTATCGTATGCCGGCGGCTCCTCCTCCTGGTTGTGCGCCGGCACATACATCCGCGACGAATTGTTCATGGTTGTCTGCTATCCGCTCAATCGTTCATAGTATCCGATGGTCAAGGTAACGGTGGTACAAGATGTTCTCTCAGGTATCTGCGTTGCTGATGCAAGACGATCTCAACCTAAAGCACCCGATTGCACTGATCTGCCGGTTCTTGAAGGCAAGCCAAAGCGTTAGTCTAATTTGCTCTGCTACCAGATTGTGTCATGGAGAATGTAACTCACGATGGGCAGGAGCAACCGGTTGTCTGGTAGTCCCGTAAACAAACCAAATATGCTTGGAGGTGGATCGGAATGTATCAGGAAACGAGATCGAACAAAGGATGCAGCACGTCAGAGCGTGGAACCTCGGATGCGAAACTCGAAGGTTCGTGGTAAACAAACGTTGCGACCAACCACACTGGCGTCAACACGTGAAGACAGATGAAGGACGGGCCGGACAGAGATTCGCCCCAGCGTCTTCTTATGAAATCACCTTGGATACGGGCGCCTAGAAGCCGTCGTAATCACGGCGCTGACGAACAGTGCGGCGTGGAGAGCGTGGTTATCACCGGGGCAACCGAAGCTTGGAGGAGCGAGCGGGCGGGGCGACCATCCTTGCAGCGGAAAGACACCACTTGATCGAAGCAGAAATCCCAATGGTTCCGGGGTGTGTTCCTGTTCCTTACTTGCTTTTGGTTGTGGCTCCGGTTTCCGTCCATTTCCGGTCGGTTTCCGTGGGCCGACTCCATCTTCTCTCAGGCACCATTTCGCTGTGCCTGAAGCCGTCATCCTCAAATCCGCTTCACTGATCCACATCAAGCGAGGACAAGCCTCATGAATATCCTTACTCGTCAATCACCTCGGTCAGTAGCTTGAGTCACTTCTGTAGTCTGTTTACTGGGTTCTGTGACATATTGTCTATCACTTGGAGGATTAATTTGATTCACGGATACACCAAATATATAAAATGTGTATGCCTTCCTCCGCCCTACTTCTACTACTACTCTCCACATACGTCCTCTTCCTTCAAATCCCCTCCTCACCGGACAATACTCCGGCTTCAGTATACTCCGTAAGCGGAGTATTTACATAGAACAGACCTAACAGCCTAAGCTCTGACGCATGTGCGGGGATTGAACTCATCAAGGTATCAAAAACAACCCCTCTGGCCAGGGATACAGTCTAGTTTCACATTGCATACTCCGTACATGACAATTCTACACAATGGATGAATCACAAGCCCTGGGGGCTTGTCCGCACTGCGTAGTGCCTTCGAAGAACGCCAGGAGAGAAAGATGTATCCTTTAGCTTTATGCTGCAGTGCTGACTTAGTTCAATTGGCACCTGGCAGACACCTTCAATTTTACTTTCAACTTCAAATTAATTCATATTCCATCAGCCTGATGGGTCCGAGTTATGTGAGGCGATGCTGGCCTGTCGATTGTTCGGACCTGGAATATAGCCAGATGCCGACCAAATACTCAAGATCTACAATACTCCCATCTTCACGGTAGTCACCGGGAAATATGTTTTATCTCTATCTCATAGTACTGAATGAGAAGAGAGCTATTGAGATTTTCACAAAGTCCAGATGAAGCTTGATATGAAAGATGCATCAACGCCCTGCGGACACATCCGGGCCTGCCTTATGGAGGGGCCACGAAGAGCCCCTCGACTGATTCCCAATCCTGGCAAACGTGGCCTTGTGTCAGGCATGAACATACTCAAGCGATGGCCAGATGGAATGGGAATGACCGGATGTATGAACAGACTCACTCGGTTACGAAGGAATCTATAATCCCCATGGTTTCGCTCAATGAAATCCAAACAGCAAAGTCACTACACCGGGACTGGGAACAGACAAGAAACCTGGGACTGCTCTGGTCAAGATAGACTATGCCACTGGGGCAACACTGGCTGGGCATATCGAACTGCAAGAAGCAAGGAATATGTTTCAAATCATCAATACACGGGGGACCATCTCAGTCATCTACAACATTCAATTCGACTTGCCCAACTACGAATTAGAAAAAGAGATGAAACTCGGCAACTCGGGTTCCTTCTGTCCCTGTCTATGTATATTACAGCAGAGCAGTGATGTTGGAACCCATTACGGCGACACCGTTATCAGTCACTCCTATCACAGTTCTCTTCGAACACAATGAAAAGGGAACAAGGATCTGAAAAATCCACCAATCATATTGCCTGCTAATATCCACGGCCTGCGGTTTACACAAATATATATATCCCAGATCTTCTCAAAGAAACACATATTCTATATTCTAGACATGCTCGCAACTATACCACTGCCCCAAACGCCCCAGCTACCGACAAAGAGGCCAAGATTACCTGGCATGATACAGACGGCATTCTACATTTCTGGCAACCAGTGGCAATGTTCCGTGTTTTGATATTAGCAGAAGAAGCACCACTTGGCCCTATTTGTTTGGGCAAGACATAGAGATCACAAGGGGCCGATTTTGCGGTGAGCTGTGATATGAGGGTTATTCGCTGTGTGCTACTATAAGAGGTTGTTTCTGGTACGTTTAGAAGGTGGGTCGGGTACCTGGGGAACTATAACCCTTCTATCCTGATGGGCATATTATACTTTTGACTCGAAGCACGACGGATTGATATACTGTTCGGTGAGAAACGCTGATTGTAGTCTATCGAATTTCATTCATTCGTTGAGGATATCAACTTATCTCTGCTGCATGTGGCGTCTTGCCTTACTACTGGGCTAGGCACGGATCGAGTGATGAACATCCATTCTGTTTCTAGTGACGTAACTCCGATCATATAAATACTGGAGCAATAATGGCAACAACAATAATATAACAACAGATCGTTTCCAGAGGAATTGACAATAAATCCAGCGAAGACAGACACATTGCACCGAAATTGCACCCGATTACTATAAAGCCCATTGACCGATGCCGTAACTCAATCATGACTCCAGCCTTGCGGACAATCAATCCCGAGAACCATAGCGGGTAATACCCATGGCAGTATACAGCGCCGAGAGGAGACGACGAGAACCAACCGAACACAATTGTCTGACTTCCCTGCGAAATCAAGTGGCCTAGAAACCACATGAATCCCAGCAAGTATCCATCGTACGCTCAGCTCGACATCACATAATTAGGCAGACTGCGCAGGCTGTGCCGATTCGTTGAGCAAAGGCTCCCGCTCACGGTCGGCCGCCAGCGGCTGCTCAGCCCTGCGGAAGAAGACATTGCGACCGGAGTACTTCGTCAAAGTAATGTAGAGGGACTCCGCGAAGAAGACGACAAAGATGACAATGGCGAAAATCCATTGCAGGGAAATAATCTTGACGCCAACCTGCTTAACGGCCAATGCTGCAAATGTCTATTAGCGTTTTGATCACACTTTCGGGAGGGTCTATGGTACTGCATACCCAGCGTCAAGAAACTCAGACTGTAACCCAGAATGTCATCCTGGGTGGCCAAGATGTGCGTCGAGCCCAATGAGAAAAGCACCCAGATGAACACATTAGCCACGATCCTCGCCGGGAGGCTGTTGCTGTTCACTGCGACAGCTCCGTTCCAGAACAGCGCAATCAGAGTCCAGGCGTAGGGCGCTGCGACGGCGGCGAAGTGTGAGATAGATGGCAGCGTGCGATGGCGCCAGTAGGTCGTCTTTTGATTCAAGAAGTGCGCGATCAAAATGATCTCTGAGCCCCAGAAGTGGTTGCGGGTCCACAGGAGAATCCAAGCAAAGATGAACAGGTTGTTCAGAATGAAGTGGGATCCTACATTGGCAGCGGCGGTAGCCACCACGGCGTCATTGGAGAAGAGATGATACACATAGCCGACTTGGGATATGAGTACAATGACCCTGGAGTGCGTTAGACGAACTTGATGATTGGTCGGGTTGGGAAGAGGTTTCAGAATTGGGAAGTAGATAGATGAGAGTAAATAAGAAGATAGGGTAGTTACCAGTAGATACCACCAATGACAGTGCTCAAGCTAAAGGGTGTGATATGCTTGTTGGCCTGCTTCCAGATAGTATGGCCGTGCTTGACATCGGGGGCATGGCTGGAATAGTAGATGCCGACGATCACGACAAGCGCCCACGACAAAGGCACGAGAACACGATAGGTTCCCAGCGAGAACCTGTCGTGCGACTCTCGTTTGGCGAATGGATTGTCTGAGGACCGACGGACGTTAGTAAGGGATGGAAATGGACGCCAAGGAAGAGACGCTCACAGGTTGCCATGATGAACCAAACAGCTACGACTGGGCGTCAGATGGATGGCTACGGGAGATGAACAACGGTCGGTGCCTCGAAGCAGAGAGCTCTGGAACAAACCGGGGGGAAGAGGACATGCGGTGGGTTATATTGTGTCGCATCTGGGAAGCCGACTGGAAGATGTCATTGGGAAAAGCTCCCCCGCATTGCCTGATCTCCTGACCGGCTGGCTGCTCGCTCACTGGCCAGCCTCCCGTCCATCACGGGACTGCCGCCCTTCCGGATGTCGTGTTGCGTCGTTCCTCGTCTGGTTTTTTGCTCGCTTCTACCGGACCGGGTCTACTTTGGGGGGAAGATCCTACTATAGGTGGGGTCACTGTGGCACAATGAGGTGACGACTCGGATCTATGACATCATCCTGAATGGTATCAATCCTTTTCCCGCTTAAGAACCCTATTCCACGCTAATAATGGCTGAAATGCGAACAGGACGCAGTATAAAAGTACCTGCCCTCCCTCCGTCATCCTCTGATGTAGTTGATCGCCATCCGCACGTTGTCGATCCGCGCACGGTCCTGTTGGCGCACGCAGCCAAGTGTCTTTTCCGCCAGTGGCCAGACATAATACAAATGTGCCTTGATGGATACGTATCCGCATAAATAATGTTTGGTGTCTGGTCCATTATGCTGCAACCTGACGGGTTCGCCTCAGCTTTCCGCACGAGCTGGTCTGTCAATCCACCTGGGGCCTGCGCAGCGAGGGCATAGTCCGTAGTCTTCTCCATCAACTCGGAATATGAGAAACCCTATGGCCCTCAAAAAAGCAAAAATGGGAAGCGGGGACCGTAAGACAGCTCATCCGCCAACCCTGACCCCGGATTAGCCGTTTGTCCTACATGATCTGTTTCACAGCCTCCACGAGCTTGCCGTGGATGGACGAAGGCGCAACAATCATTCCGTAGCACTCCGCCAAACTTCTTCCCAGGCTGCAGTCGACTGGATTACCCGCCAAGTCGCTAACAGTACAACCGAGTTCCTCAGCAATCAACATGCCGCCCGAGTGATCCCATATCTTCGAGCGATAGGAAGCTTTCCGCGGAATCTTAATCATGACATTACAGCCTCCCACCGCGATGGCAATGTACCGCAGCTGCGCGGCCCAGAGGTCTGTCGAGGCTGGCCACGGTGCGCCAAGGTGAGCTGCAAGGCGGGCATGCATATCCGTGTTGGACGATGTCGCTTTCAAACAATCCACAAAGTCAATATCCTGAGCGTCTGTAATCTGAGCCTTGGGCTCAATCTTGCTCAATGGAAGAAGAGCCCCGGTTCCCATCTTCCGAATGAATGCGCCTTGTCCAGCAACGGCGAACACCTGGTGCCCATACCCATCCCGATCGACAATTTCTTCGTGTAGACGGCCCGTCTCCAGGTTCATGTTCGGACAGCCCAACACGCCGACCTTCTGGAATCCGTTCTCTACCAAAGACAGACAAACAGCGTACTGCTGCCCGTGTATAAAGGTAGCCGTACCATCAACCGGATCCAGAACCCAGGCACGAGTCTGCTTACTACAGCTTCCCTGCGCTCCGAGATCGATCAAGTCAAGCATTTCCTCCTTACTGCTAGGAGCATAGAGCAGCGCCTCACTCTCCTCATCCGAAAGACGAGTCGAGGAGACCAGCTCCCACGTCCGCTCCAGAAGAGCAGGATCGGCTCTTAGCGCATCGGAACTCTCCTCGCCCACGAAAACATCATCAGGGAAAGCACGATGGATAGCAGCAATAATCAATGCCTGAGCAGCAAAATCGGCAATGGTCACCGGGGTATCGTCATTCTTGTCGAAAGAACCCTTGTCGACAGCTTCCAGGAGCTTTTTCGTCAAAAGCGTAGCTCTCTGGACTGTCAGACAGGCGATCTGAAGCTCCTTGGCGTAGGGATCGGTAGCTTCCATGGTAGCCAGATGTGTACCGTACCACTCGATAAGAGATTGACTTTTTTTCAGGAAGATCTGATCGCTTTTGCACAGGGATGACTGCGAAGGGTGTCTCAATTGAGCTTCCCAGTCAAGTTGTCTCCGATTCCAACAGTGCTTTGAACTTGAAACGGACGGTGCAGCTTCTCTCGGGCGCGCACACGATTATTATCGGATCCAAGGTCTGATTGTGGGGTCTTCTTGGAGGGGCACACCGCTGGTGACGTATGATAAGGGATGGGTGGATGAGCTTGGGGTGTCAATGTACTTCAGCAAAATGGAGTTGAGGGATGATAAGAAGACGAATTGGTCTCAGTGAGGATCTCTTCAGGGAGGGTAGCAGGGGTTGGGAATGACGAAATGGGGGTCATGGGTTGTGACTCGAAGATGAAGCCAGTGAAAGTGATCGCCCGGCAGAGTGACCGTCCTTCCGCTTCGGGCTAGTGTGTCTCAGTTGGGTATGGCCGGATCTTTCGGTTGGTTATCTTATCGGCAGAAGCAACAGAGCACATACTATGCCTAGTGCCTACAGAGACAATCATCCTCACCTAGCATTCACCTCATTGAATGTCTTCAGTGTTATGAGATATTTTATATCGACAGTGATAGTGCGTACCAGCTACTTCCCAGTGAAAACTAGTTAGCCAGTAATTAAATCAGACCATCCGTAAACAATCGCTGCACAACAAACAGATTAAAGGCCAACAGGACCTAAAAGTCCAAAGAAGAGCGAAATCCATACTTACAAGACAACCAATGAGACATTGGCTTGAGGATGCATTGACAGGGACTAGCAGGGGTGTCATGTCATCAGTCAAGACTTGCATAGGCCTAAGGTTAGGGTGCCTTTGGTCTTCATACTAGAGTGATTCACTATTGAGTGGTCTTGGCATAAGCTCATTTGAAGCTATAATGAACTCAAGTGACCGGGGCGTTATAGTTAAAGCGGCTAATTTCAGAGACTGCAGCCATTTCCGAAGGTGGAATCTCTATATGGGCCAAATTTACCCGGGGCAGTTTTCATTGACCAAGAGATAGACAAGATCTGTTATAAGTATCGTGTGACATTGTATGGTTATTCTGCCAGCAAGAAGCGTGGTTGCTATATAGAAGTAATACCGTGGACGAAGTAGAGATGCAACATACGGCTCTATAATCCGTCTCCCCCGGTACTTAAACATTTCGTTCCGTCCTAAATCGACATGCCGATCATGCAAGAACATCAAAATGGGGCAAAAGCCAGTTCATATGCAAAGCTGAGAGTCAACTTCGCATGCTCCAGCATATGATCGAAGCTTAGATACTTGACGCGGTCATCCGTCGTGTGAATCTTCTTGTTGCTGGTCTCCATTTCGGACTCGGTTGCCATGGCTGCTGGATATCCGTATTTACTGGCCGACGTGTGATCGGAGCAGGCGTAGCCGCATCTGGTTTCAATATAACCAATACCGCAGTACTTTGGGCGGGCTCATTAGGCAAATGTACATTAAGAAGTTGATGAGTGACTTACTGTGTTCGTGACGTCTTTGAGGAATTGCGTTAAACCCTGGTCAACGTAGTCGACCATGATCCCGATGGCTTCCTGACGGCCAGCCTCTAGAGCTCCCTGCGTATAGCCCGTCATGTCCTGTTGCAGCATTGCCTTGACATCTCGCCGGTCCCGCTTGTACTGAGAGAAGATAGCCTGTGAGCCCAACATGCCACCTTCCTCCGCTGAATACCAGTGGAACTCGACTGTGTTTGGAGCCTCTCCCCGAGCAATGGCGTCTGACTGCAGCAGACCACGCAAAGCTTCGAGGATAGTAACAGTTCCACTTCCGTCATCGTCCGCCCCAGGCGCCGCCAGGATAGAGGGAAGGAACAAGTTGATGCTGTCTTGATGAGCACCCAGAACGACCGTTTTATTAGTCTGACCAGGAACTCGAGCAATGATGCTGAACTGGCCCCAAGGGTGAGCAAACTGCTCGACTGTCGCGCCGTGCTTCGCTGCGCCCGACTGTTCGATTACATCTGAAACTCTGTTGTATAGCCACGTCGCAGACTCAACACCGGTCGCCGATCTGTAGTAGCGGGTATGAAATGAGGTAAACTTTTCGAGATTTTGTTCCATATTATCCTTGGACAGGCCCTGTAGAAGGCCGGTCACCGCATCCGCATGCTCCATCGTCGGCGGATAGTGAACGTAACTGCCGGCGTGCAAAGTTGGGTAGAACCCGGTGTTCCGTTCTTCAGTGATATCGATGAAGTTGACACCATCCTAAGGCAAGGTTCATGGTAATTAGCAAGTGATGAAATTCCAGGAGAGTTTGGACGTTAGCGAGCAGGAGGACGATGCTGTACCAGTTTCAGAGCCCATTTTTCTTCCTCAGTTACCCATCTTGTTTGATAAGGAGCCAGTTCAATCAAGAACTTTTCTTGGTGATGATGAGCAGGGGGATCCTGGGGAGTTGTCAATGGTTCCTGCTGCGGTAGCACGGCCGCCAACGCCCCGGTGGCAGCGGTTGCGCCCAGTGCAAAAGTCATGGAAAGCTTCATGTTGTCTACGAAGATCTACCGATGTGAAGGATCGAGGAAGGCAGGTAAATGATGAAAAGATAGTGGTATTGCTGATGCTGATAAGCCTCTGCACCGGAAATGAGGAGTTTAAGGCGCCCGCTCGAACAACGGCCGATAGTTGATGCTTCCAGGGGCAAAAGACCAAGAGCTGAGCGAGACACGGGCGAGGAGTTGGGTTCCAAAATCGACTCGACCCGGGGGATTGCGCTGATGAAACTCGGGGGGAACACTCGAATGGAGGAGAGACCACTTGAGACAGTTGCGTCAGAGGTGCGCGCGCGGCTTAAATAAGAAACACGCGCCGGTCGCACAACTCAGCAGGTCTCGCCCGCCAAGGCTGTCTGTCTGTAGGAACCCCCTCTCCTCCGTCCTACCCTCTCTCTGGTCGGCACGATTGGAAGATGGCCTGACCTGACCTGGAGCCGTGGATTATTCAGTGGTTCCTGGATAGAAATCAAGGCACATTAGCCGCCCAGCGGGGTGGTCCCAGGAAGCACTGGCACAATCTACCTTCCTATCTTCCCCATCTTGGCTAGTCAGTCCTTGAACATGATCCAGAAAAAATCGTTGTTTGAGAGGATCTGTCTAAACAAGCCCTTGGAGCATGCTAGTAGTCAATGGCAATTGATGGCAATTGCCATTCTTAAGCCGTCGTGCGACCGTCACGGGGCCGTGTACCTGAACCCGGATCATTGCAGAGGCAGCCCCAAGCTCCCTCAGTCTTGATATCATGGCCCGCAATTAGCGCAATGCTCCAGGTCAAAGCCCCGCGGCCGGAAATCAGGCAGCGACTTTCCGTTCGTAGGATCGAGGCGTTGTGCTTGACCCGTTGAGCCGGCTCTGCGACTGACCGACTCGATGGGATTGTGCATTTGGCCTTTCTAAGGCAAACCCCAAGAATTCTAGCCGAATGCTCCCGTTGAGATGAGGAATCCATGGACTTTAATCGACCCTACACCTGTCTGTGTGACCTGATACATTGTTCCAAGGCCGAGGATGCTCATCGGGGGTGCCTGAATTCTACTTAAAACCCGGCTCTATGAAGACATCACCCAAGCCAGATATTCTCCGCACAGGGCACCATCTTCATATGAGAAATAGAGTGAAGCAAGCATCTCTTGCCGTGTCTCATGACGGAACATGGTCAGGCGTGTCGATCTCGGGGCCATTGTGTCCTTGGGCCTTCCTTCGTTTCCGAACATGGTTTGTATAGATAGCATACAATTGTCCGGGGTCAGTCATTCATAGGCACTCACTCCACTCGATCCCAGGGTCGGATGCCTATAGATGCAGGCCTGGACAGGCCACCTGTACTCCGTACGTATGTACGACAAGTAAAAGATAAGATTCCAAGGCGCAAGGGACTTACATCACCACCGCAGTGGTGGATAACCGCCGTCGCGTGAATCATCGGCTCGCGAATCAGTGAGCCACTCCCAGTCACGATGACTCACAGGACGCCCCTGCCTCGTTTCCCATTCAGGCAGGTAGGGCTAGGGTAAGCGCCAAAGGCATCCAATGAAAGCGAACTGATTCTTCTCGTGCCCCAGTACGAGTCAACTGGTGGATCCGAAATCTTCCCCGGCGCCTACACAGTACCGTTCTGTCCCGGCCTCGACCGTCGAACGCGACGGAGCACAATTGGTTATCTCGTCCTCTTATCTCACTCAGCCTGGCTTCCCTTCGCCCCCCCGCCTTCCCCCGATCCTGTCGGTCTTCTCCCAGAAGTCACTGCCTCTAGTGATCCCTCCCTAGAGTACCTCAGACTCTCGTCTTAGGCTGTGACGCCTTCTGTGTGCCTAGTCACCCTCCAATCTCCAGGTTCCCCTGGCCACCTCCCCTACCAGTTATCCCGTTATCCCGTTATCGAGACACGTCCGAACCGCGTTGCACTTTCGCGATGGCCATCCACCCTAGTTTCCCATCTGAAGTGGACCCGAGAGGAAACCTCTCGCCACAGCAGGCTCGAGCCATCTCGGCTTGGACTGAACAGGCGGCTGCATCCTTGGAGAATCTGACTCTCTCGGAGTCAGTGCCGATTGGCGACCAGAATGTCTCTTTTTCGCAGTCCACTCCTACGCGCACCGCCTTGCGCGGAGCGACGGTCTCGCTATCGATTCCCTTGGATGATCCTGTGCCGACAACCGAAAGCCCTTCCGCATCCAAGGTCAAGCTTCTAGGCCAGCCCGCAAAGGAGACGCAGGTGGCATCGGTAACCTTCCGGCGTCGCGAGCTGATGCGCCGCGATAGCCTAAAGCGACGGGAGGCTTTATTGAAGGGTAAAGACGGTAGTCGTCGCAGGCAGCGTTGGGAGAATGGTATGTCTTGAGACATTGGATACACGCCCGTGCCCCAATTCCCCGGCCTGGCGTCCCTTTATCGTTGCGGTGAGGAGATGCTGACCGGATGTGCTTCTTTTTAAAGATCGTCTCCTGCATAATCCGTGGGTCGAGCCGCCTTCTTCCAAGGACTGGGACATCCAGGCAACCCATACTCGTCACGACCCCATGCCTTACTACCTCGCTCCGCTCTGGGATACTCACTATGCCCACCTGGACCATAGTTCGTCGAAGCAGACGACAGAGAGGACCGAGAAACACCGCGTTCCTAAGGAGCTCCGCCAGAAATTAAAGCACGCACGTGCTGCACGCGGCATACTTCAGGATATAGAAGAAGATATCAGACACTTCATCCAGCGATGGAACGAGAAGCAGCTCTTGCTAAAGCAAGAGGGTCTGGCGGACGCTCCTCAATCATCCGACGATGATTCCGAGGATGAGGTAGTGTTTGTGGGGAGAAACGGTCTGATGCATGATTCGCCTCAACGGAAGGCGACATTGCAAAAGATGCGTGAGGCGATGAGTGCTCATAATGAGCGTGACGGAGAGAAGATGGTGTTCGAGAGCCTGGTCGACGACCGGGCCGCTGGATTCGGGTAAGTGTTGTCATCCATCTACGACAATAAGACTGTACTTACCATCTTTCTCTCACCAGTCGCTGGCTCGTTCATTCCATCGCATCCTATTACGGCCTGCACACTTGGTCCATCACCGTGGGAGAACCTGCCCGTCGTGAGGCGTACGTTGGATTCCACCCGCCAACTCCGGGTAGTCGAGCAGGACTGGTATCCCAACCGACTGGACCGAAGGCCTGCCACGGGGATTCTCTGATCCAGCCCGGCGACGAATTGCCTCAGCCTCTCTGGACGCAGGTGTGAGCCATTGGGTCACTATCTCATCATCTAGATCACATCTAGATTTAGATTTCTTCGATTTATCGACCTAGCCGCGCTGTATCGGCTCAAGGGTAGGTTTCGGGTTGATTGTAATACTCCATGTAATAGAAATTGTCTAGTCTGGAGTTGTAGGATAGACGAATGATTGATTTCGGACAAATGGGGAAGGTGCTACCGACGCACCCGTGAAATATCCCAAACACGTTCTCGCTTGCCAGACAATACGAACAGTCAACGACTGGTAGTAGTAGGACAAGGTAGATAGACGGGCCTTGACACAGCGCTCACTGACTCACTCTATTCCGCCTCTATTATTCTAGACATCGACATGCTGGTGAGAATGGATCTAACAGCGGAGGACTTTTCAGAACAGCTAGGATCTCAGTCGACAATTGGGTTTACGTCAATCTCGCAGAGATTGAACTCTTGTGTATCCTATACGTGCATTTGGGTCACGTCTTGGGTTCTATTTGCTCGGATAATTGTGCCGGCTGGAGGTTGTACAGAGATGAGATACCGGAGCGGGGGTGTCTGCATTCAATTGATACGGACATTCTCATTGTCTAAGATTGTTTGGAAGAATAGGATGTGATCTATGCTGGGGGGCTACTCATTCCGAGCGATGGAGACAGTAACCTACCGTTGTCGGGGCCGGTAGAGACGGTGCTGCTCGATTGGTGCCAATGTATCATTGTATACGGAGTCTGATGGCAGCCTTGGGCACCGAGGAGGAGCGCGATACTGATACTGTATAGGTGGTAGGGAGTGTGGCCTGGCATCTCCACCTAGTGCAAATACCTGTAGGACCCTGCAAGTCATCGCCCCGGAATAAGGCCGTAAGTAACATGGTAGGAAACGTCACCCCCATTGTCTCTGCATGAGATATCAGGCAGGTATGATAATGGTGATGTATGATGTCTACGCAGTCTGTTGGTGTGTACGGAGTATGTGTGTGTATGTGTGACGTAGGGGCACGTACCAGCCAAGTCACCCCCCATGCTTATTGACCAAGGCAGAAGCGCTGCTATTGTATCCCTGTGCCATCCACTGCCGTCAAAATGCATTGATCCACTACCTGTTATCGGTCGGTCCAGTAGTCCCGGGTCTAAATGGTATGCTACGAAAAGACCGTCGCTGGGAAGAAGGATGATCATGATGGTATGACTGTTAACAGTGTGGGCGCGGTGTGGGGGAATATTGACAAGTGTGAAAACCAATGATTGACGCAGACTCGGGAGGCATGCAGGAGCTCTGTTTATTCTGCAACAGCAGATCCCTCCAAACGTCGGGTGCAGGTATGGTGCAAGGGACTGGTTATCATCTACCGTCCACTTACCAGGTTAGGATATCGGAGGAACTGGGAAGACGATTGATGTCCCCACCGAGTTCCTGGCAATGGGTATGGGTTGAGTTACATGACGGATGCCTGGGGAACTTGGCCTGGTGTCACCATTTCCTGTCAAAAAAACTATCCATTAGATAACTGGGGGGGGAAATATTAACTGACTCTGGAATGTCGAACCATCTTCGGTCTCGAGCATGGCTGGCTGACTGGCTACATACTACATAGTAGTATGTATACACCGGACTCAAGCGAGGCAAGGGCACTGACCGCACCCCACTCGAGGCCCCATTCGCAGTGGGGGTCCTCGAGGAAGGAAACCGGGATAGGGTTCGTGTTTGAGTTTGGGGGGAGGACAACACAGAACCCGGAGCTCGGAATCCATCTCCCACGTCGTCACCTCCAGACTTGCTTAGTTGCTCTCTCTCTCTCTCTCTCTCTCTTTCCCTGTCAATGGTGGTCTGTATATCTGAGGCGTTGCACGACCCCTACGCATCTTGGCCGGGTTTGTGGCGAGATCACCCCTCACAGTCCATGAGCGAGAACACTGACTATCCATTCGGTCCGATCCGATCCCCAGTTTGTTCCACGGTACGTACTGTGTCCTAATCGTTGGGTCACTGTTCAGGCATCGATCAGATAGATAGAGATGACTGGTCATCGGTATCTCCCGTGCTGGTCCTTTTTCCCTTTCTCCCGGGAGCGGAGAACTGCTTCCAGACTGCAGCGCAAAAGCCAAGTAGATTAAGTGACTGGTGTTGGGTTGTTGGCAATTCTCCATTCAGCGTTCGGTCAACGCAAATTTCCAGCCAACACCGCATGTGAAACGACTGAGTAGTCGCAGATTCCCTGCAGGGACAACGTCCAATCCGCGCCGGATCGTGTCTTCCGCCGGCCTTTCTCTGCGACCACGGAGATACTGTAGATACAGGAGACAGGCTTGGTTTGGTTGTCCTGGACTACGACGGCTGCCGGGAAATGTCCGCACCATGGAGTTTCGGAGAATATCCTCGACGCACCGCACTGGACGACAGATCTGCCGAGGAATGCCTTCGGAAGGGAAGGGTGATTCAAAGTAGGCAGCCTAAACGAATATCAGTGGGATTCTAGAACCCCATGGTCAACGCGGTCGGAGTAAGGCACAATGGGCAGGGCAAAGCCGCGGTGGATCTTCCAAGCCAGGCTGATGATGTCGCTGCCACCATGAGAGCATCGGTGATGCTTGATGATCGAGGCTGTACTGCTGATTATTCCGAGGACAACGAGGAGATTGCCAGCATCACCCGCACAATTAGCCTTTGTAGGAGAGTGTCACTCACTAGTCGCCTGTCGCAAGCAAAATGGAACTTTTTTCATGTTGATAAGCTTTAATCCCGTCTTTTGTTTTTCTTTTCCTTTTTCTTGTTTAATTATTCAGATGATTATTTTTTTTTTTTTTTAGATTGCCAGACGAAAAGCAAAGACGAGCCCCAGCGGGTCAACCAACAAGAAGAAGAAGGAGGATGCGGGCAGGTGAGATGGAAGGCCAAGTCAGTCAGTCCGTGTGGTCGCCAACGTGGCTGCCTCCCCAGGCTTTTCCCATCCATCCATTCATTCATCCATCCCTCCTCCATTCCCGACTTTGGCCTTTCGCCCTCCAGGTTGCAACGGACATCCTGCGCCACGCGCATTTCCTTCGACCGTCCCTCGTAGGACGCCGTGTGCCATCTCGGTCGATGAAACACTCCCTGTGCTTCAAGCCTGGCGTCATCTGCTATGATCCGCGGCCCCTTCCACATTCTCTCCACGGATCGTTCCAAGGCTTAGCTCCAGCGTCCAGCCTGACCTCGGAATATTGCCCGCCCTTTGTCACTGTTACGACTCCTATTATTATCGCCCCTCCGTGTGGTTCCTCCAAGCCCTCCTGTGCCTCCCGCTGCAATCCCCCTCCTTCATCGGACTAAATTATCCTGCTCCGGGAATTTGCCTCATTATAGCGCTCTGGTGCTCGTCGTATTTGCCCTCCTTACGAGATCTACTGGAAGTCTGGAACTACTGAATCTTGGGCTGCCAGGGCCCCTGCGCGGAACCCAGCGGTTTTTTGAACCACGAGATCAGGCTATGGTTGGAATACATATTATCCCTACTTCATCCTGTGTGCTTGACTCGCTATCGCCCTCGTCCCTCCTTTCTATGCAATTCCCCCCAAGCTTGCCTTGATTAGGATTAAGCAATACATACTACCGGATCGGCTCGGGTATCGAAAGCATCTCTCGAGTGTTGACCGGCCACCACGATACCCAAGTATACGCCACCATCCTTGCGCGATCGCTTGCTTTCGTCGCTTCGCACCCTATCCAACGGTCTCCTATCACACTAGCGCCGTCATGGGGTCTTACACTGCATCATCATATCAGCATGGTTCGAGGACCGCTGGTAGCTCCTGTTCCACTAACAGCGATGTCTCGGAACGCTCGAAAAGCACGGCCCCTACGATCTACAGCGATCGACCCACCCCCATACAGAGAGCCGGAATGGACCTCTACGACGAAGAAGACCCCAAAGCCTCAGTGTCAACCTACTCATCCACCATCCCATCCGACGATGATCCCCCCGAGCCCCCGCGCTACGAGGTCACCGACCGTAAGCTGGACATTTTCTCAACCGACGTCATTCCTTCCAACCCCTCGACCTTTGGGCAGCTATTTCCTTCTTCCCGACGGCTCCTGATTCGGCACGATGATGCGACCCTCGACGGGAACATGAACCTCCGTGTCGACACGATGGTGCCGCAGAGGGGGGGCTATCAGCAAGACGTAACCTTGTTCCATCTGCGCATGTACGACTTGTTCTCAAGGAAATTCTCCTTCCGACGCTACTGTCGCGACTCAGGTCGTGAGGTGTGCCACTCAGAAAGAAGACCGGTGGCATCAAGTCTCGACCGGCATCCGGTCTTTCGACGGTCATGGAGTAGTGTTCTGGCTAGCTTGCGGCCAGGATCAAGTGGCCACGGGTCTTTGCCGGGCCACGAACATAGGCGCCAGGACTCAGGGTATAGGTCGGTGGAGGATGATGACGAATTTTTTGAGGACAAGCATCTAGACCACAAAAGCGGTGGCGATCGCCAATTCGTGCTGACCGATAGCACGTTGCTCGAGTTCTCCAATTATGCCCACGTAGAGCTAAGGCGTCGAGGCGCCGGGCTCTCCAAGCGACACGAGTTTGAATATTGGTCGACCAGGTACCAATGGAGGCGCGAATGTCGGAAGGAGGGGGACTTGCGAGAAGTCTCCTATCATCTAGTCAACACGCGCACCTCCAAGACTATCGCTCATATTGTGCCGGAGATACTGACCCCGATGGAAGCGGCTGAGGAGGAGAAAAAGGGAGGATGGATCCCACCGTCATCCATGTGGATCAGCGACTGTTCCGTGTATGAGACGATGCCCGACGTCGCCGAGTAAGTTCCCTCTCCTTAGTCCGGTCGATGGTCTTCTTTTTGAGTTTGAGGCTGACTAGTGTACAGTGTGATTGTTGCCACAGGTTTGACATCCCTAGTTGATGATTGCATCCGACGCCGATGGCACTCGAAAAGACATTCCCAGTTCATCCAGCCGGTGCGGTCAACCCTGTCGAAAAGCATCGAGTTCATGGGCCCCCGACGTTTTCTTGATGAAGTGTTCCACCGACGAGGATCCGCGTGAAAAATGATAGGCTGTGGATGGAGGATAAATGGAAGGGCAAAAGCGACACGGCGGCAACACGTCATGCCATCGTGGTGAGGGGGAAGAAACGGTTTGCAACCGCCGCGGTCCATTGACAGGGGTGGCCAGCCGGCCACTTGGCTCTAACGACGTTCATGACCGCATATGATGATGCTCTGATTTTTGGTTGGTTCGGACATGGGTGATTTTTTGATTTTTCTGAGCATGGGGGGGGGGTGGTACATTTGGGCGGTTGCCGGAAGTTCAGTCCGGCATGATTTGCGGTGATGTGTAACAGGAACCGGAGGGTCGTGCAGGGTCGGTTCGGTTGAAGGGGAGGGTGCTGTCTGTAGTTAGTTATCTGGGATGGCTGCCTGTTTCAGCCTCACCTTGCTAGGCTGGCATCCACCTGGTGCCATCTATTTTGGATTCTGATCAACATGGATGTTGGGGTGGCGCTTGCGCATGTCACTTGGGGAACGATGCATGTATCATGAACCTAACGCTACCAGCTCGCTAGCTGTCCTGCTGGCTCGGCCGGGGAACCAGGCCCGCGATTATAGTTCGTCCTTTGTCGGCCTGACTTGTACCCCTGGTCTGGACCAGCACGCAGGATCGGGCGAGGCTTGGAACCGACCAGGGCCATGCTGCAATTCCGACGGATGTAGGGAGGCAATGAGAAGGGCCTTTTTTTGAGCTGGCGTTGGGTCATTCTGGTGTATTACATGGAGGAGGAAGGGGGTACCTGGGGTGTTAAGGGAAGGATAGGGAGGGGGTTCTAGTTTGGCGTCGGTTCATTATTATATTTTTTTTTTGTTGGATTTTGGTTTATTTTCTGGAAAGGGCCATTTTTGGGGAACTTCTGCGGAACTTTTGGTTTTTTTTTTTTTTCTTTTATTTTCTCCTCACAGCATTTCTCCCTCTCTCCATCCATCCGACTGCTTCTTCCCCCCAGTTAAGCTTGCCTGAGGCCGATGCGGGGCAGATCGAGGCTCGTCGCCAAAACGCTGCGGCGCGTCGAATCAACGGTTTGGCTGCCGCCTCGAAAAGCGGTTCGTGGAAGCGTTCCAGCCTTCCCCGTTGTTTGGCGCTGGTTATCAATCTTGCTTGCTTATGCAGGTTCTTCATCGTGCTCCCACGATTTCACTGCTGCTGCCAATGATCCCCCTCCTAGTTCGCAAGCAGCCGCACGTTGGAAGCGAGGACGATGAATTGAATGCTGCACGTATGAATGCCCAACACAATGCCAGAGGAAAGCAACGAATCATGGCACCTCGCCTGCCGGAAATGGCCTGGGTCAAGCAGACCCAGCTCGCTCTTCGCTGGCAATTTGTGTCTCCCGCAGAGGGATTCGGAGTGCACAAGCTGGCCCTTCCATCGCCGTGGTCTGCTCGAACCCCTGCTGAAGGTTTCCGGCCGGGCAATAACGAAGGCGTCGAGCAAGCTCTGGCCACCCTGGAATCTGCAGCTTCCTTCCCGATAACAAGTACTCATGCAGAGCGGCCCGGTCTGTGACCGTTTCGTTCTAGGGCTGAGGAGTCTTGATGGGCTTAAATTGGCAAGGTTCAGATTTTCTGATTCGAGTCGTTGATGAGCTGGCACGGTGGTCTCTGGGCCCGCTCCCAATCCTCTGAGTGGCCCCAACTGGTCGACATAAAATTGCTTCTGGCTTCGATTCGTCGCAATTCGGCCTATGGGTCCTCCTCCGCTTTTGGGCAACTAGGCGTCCCCCCTCGGCGGTCCCCTGTCTTTCCAGAAGAGACGGCTCCTTTCCCTGAAGAGCGTCCATGAGGCGAGTGGCTTGTTCGTACCCGATGTATACATCGTCCGCGGCACAGGAGAGCAGAACTCGAGCCACGATGACGGCAGGCCGGGCGGTTTCTGAGTTGTCCCCCCAACTCTGGGTGCGAACCGACATAGTTTTCCCTTGTACAACAGCGTTTTCTTTGTCTTGGACTATCCCCCTGTCCGTCAGTAGATCTGGCCTGTGTGGAGACTAGCGGTCCTATTCCCTGTCTTCTGGCGTTTCTTCAAGGGCACACACTCAATCGGCGTGCGCCGGCCCGTTCCAGCTTGCAGCCTCAAAATGATCCGCATGTACTCCATGCAACTGGCGTTCCTTGAGTGGAGGAGAAGAGGGAGGGGGGAAATTTGCTGACACTGTGCCATGTCCACACCGGCCTGCATAAGCCCGTCCGTTAGGTTTGATGATTAGGTTCCGTGTTTGTCACGCCAAACTGGTCTTGCTTGCACAGTGACATTTTGGGGTTTTGAGGGATGGCCCACAGTTTATATGACTCCCCGCTTCCCAGGACTATCGACGCTGTTCGATTGAAAGGGCAGACGAGTTCGAAAATTCAAAGCGAGGCCAGCAGAAGAAGACTAAAATATTATTCCTCTGATTTTTTATCCTTCTCCTCTACTACTCAAGGACTTTGACAGCCCATTGCCGTGGTGGTTGAAATTCCTGTCTATATTTCCATTTACCCAGGGACAAGTACTGCCGTGTGGGTTGCTTGTTCTCCATCAGTTGTGGGATATCGACGCCTGCCCAGACCTCCTGTTCGTCCTTTTTACTTGGTGAAAGGAACCCGTCCACCGTCCTAGCCATTGCTCTACTACTCCTCAAGAACCCTCCGACTTAATCCTCCTCCAGCCATGGCCACTTCTTTTAATTCGCAGCCCGCAAAGGAGAGCACGAAATGGCAGGACAAACTGGAAGGTATGCCCCACTTCTGCTGCAATCTCCCTCTTGCGCTTGTCTTAGTCGTGGCGGCGGCCCCTTCCTCTTGTCAACTAACCCTGATTCCTCGAAGATTACTGCGTCCAAGCCAAAGTGAATGCCCCGGTCTACAATTTCGTTTCCGATCGTCGAGGTAAGCGTTCTGCCCTTTCTTATGCTGGCCCTCGACTGTCTTTCCCCTCGTGGTGATCCTCCACGACCGCCCCCGGCTCTGGAACGTTGCCCACGGTGTGTTTGAGAGGGTGGAGTCGGCCCTCTTGTCTTCACCGACTTTTGAATTCCCCAAGTTCGAGCATAGGACTGGTTACTGACGGGTGTGTCGCTTTCCAGGAGGTCGCACGGCTTGGTCCACCTCGGTCACCGTTCATAACCCCAACACTATGTACCTCTGCACGTTTTCGGCGCGGTATTTCTACGATGGTACCAACAATGCCAAAGAGGATGCGGCCGAGGTGGCCGTGAAGGCACTGCCTCCCTTGCGTGGGTGATGGGGGTGGAGAGGTTGTATTTCTAGCACTTGTCTGGATGCTTGCTGGGAGATTGGCCCATATTTCCTTATCTCCTTTTCTCTCGCTTTTCGTCTTTCCCGGTTTATACTCTGCCTGCACGTTATGTACGACGCCATCCGGATTGATGCCTACTCCTCGGGTCTCGCAGCTATGTACAACATTTCGGATGTCGACAGTTTTCGTTTCGCTCTGTTACTTTGACTCTTCTTTTCCCCGACGCAGAATGGTATGGCAGCGACACGGACGCATTTGTGGACAGGGTTGGGATTCTCTCGTGCGGGCAGGGGCGCTGCCGTTCGACGGATGAACCCTGGCCCAGGCCTATTCTGCAGTCTTCCTGCCGGATCCTGCTCGGATTGTCGGACTGTGCTGGCTTGGTTCAGTTCTCAGGCAGCGGGCGCATTCGACAGCCCCGCGGTGTACCTGTGTCTGTTCCCTCTAACCGACAGCCGGACTCTGACCACATAACCTAGGACGACAGAACAGATACTCTTGATGTGTGATTTTGACGTTTCCTCGATCTAGCTTTTGGGTTTCTTTCCTTCTTTGCCCTTCATCACTGCAGCGACTCATCTGGGACCGGTTTCGTGCCTGCTGAGCCATCTGGCCGAGACCAACGGGGAACGGCACCCCTCGCTCGGACAGGTTGGACAGGCGATGGTGGGTGCGGAGCAGAGGCGGTTTGCCGTGGCCAGAGGAGTTCTGAAAAAAAAAAAAAACCAACAAAAAAATTTCCACCCACCGCGTTTCGGGCCGGAATGGAGAGAATTTTTGGGAATTTACTTCTGAGGGTCCTGATGAGACCGTGGAACTTTTTGAGACAGTAACACTACACCAGGATGTAGATATGATTCATGTGCAGTGGACTTTTATTTTGCTTTGGAAATTCAATTCATCCGAATTCTTTTACTTTGTGGATTATTTTTGGCTCTTTGGGTCCTTAGCTTACTGGCTGCCGACCTGTTCATAACTCCATGCCCAGCCAGCGCTAAGTAAAGGGTGAAGGGCGTGAGAAAGGTCCCACCGCCAGTCGGGGAGTTTGGCAGAGGGGGCGGAATCCACAGCACCCAAACCCCTGGGATTCGAGCTGATGGGCGTGGTGGTTAGTGGGTAGAGGTTAGTGGTTAGTGGGTAGTGGTCACTGCTCAGTGCTGCTGCGATGGGCATGGCATCCCTTCTTCACCTTTCCGTCATGCCCTGAGCTTAACCTTATTTCGCCCGCCCTCACGTGCGCCCGCCGCCGTCTGTCCGGTTCCATGGTTCCATGCCAATCATTCATTTACTGCCCGTTCTAGTCTCCAACACTATGCCAGGGCCCCTTCAAATTCACCCTCCCTTCGTCTCAAATCGGTAAGCTCGAGAATTCCGTCTCCTTCAAGACCCGCCCAGCTATCCCTTTCGAGGTCCTTCTTGGCTGACCACTATTTTTTTTCCCACCCTAGCATGACTCGGTTTCACGATCCTCCCGCCCTTACCCATACATCATCATTACTCGGCCTGAAGAATGCCCAGTGGAGTCGCTTGGCCTACGGGGATCAGATTTCGGGGAATGGATAGAGGGCGAGGAGCATGACGATTATGGTGGTGGGTGCGACACGGTCCGGTGTGGGAGAGTGCACGTCACCTTGTCTGCACGCTGCAGGCCAACCCGACTTATACACTGACTCAATAAGCGAACCTCTCCCCTGCCTTCGTCTTCCCATTCCGCCATCCATAATACAGCCGCAGCAGAATGCATCCCGCAGTGACCATCAGCAGCAACGCCGCATTCGTCCAATGCCCGGTCGGATACCCTCTTTTCTCCTCGTCGGATTTATATATCCATACGCCGACAATCTGCCCGGGCGCACCGAAGGACACGTTTAATGCAATGGCCAGCCCGGTACCGGCGGTGGAGCGGATGTTCGCTGACAGCCATCCTAGCAAGGGTGGAATGCAAGCGAAGGAACCGCTCGCTGCGACCACCAGACAGCCGTACCGGTGCTAGCCCACAAATACGATTAGTGGCGGGCTGGATATTGGCGGACGACTTACATACCAGATATGCATCGGCGGGGAGAACGGCTGATGCGAGAAAGCCCATGGCTCCGATAAAGGCAAAGGCGGCGGAATGAAGACCACGGCTGCATTCAGTTCGTATGGCAGTCTTTTGTTGAATGGAGACCTGCTACATACCTGTTGAAGTGGTCAGCGGACCAAGCAACCGCTGTGGTGACCACATAGGCGGCAGCCCATGGCGGCACCGTCATGAGCTGCGCCCGCAGGTTCGAATACCCCAGACCGCTGACAATCGCAGGTGTGAATAGGGAAAGACTGGAGAATGGAGCCGAGATGCCGAAGTAAACCTTTTTCCAAGTGTCAGCTACCTCTCGGTCATGTGTTTTACGAGCAACCAACTATATAATGCGCATATAACCTCCAATCAGTCAGAACCTCCTTCGCGTCTGCCCAGCTCATGGCCTTTGCGGCGCCCTGGGAGCCTTCTGCCTGCAGACGCTGGGCAGCAAGCGCTTTCTCTTCGTGGCTCAGCCACGAGGCAGACTCGGGGTAGTCGGGAAGGAAGAACCAGACGAGAAAGGCCGAGGCGCAGGACGGAGCGCCTTCGATGATGAACAGCCATCGCCATGCTGATAGGCCACGGACGTCGTTCATATGCCCGATGCCATAGGCAATGGCGCCGCCAAACGCACCGGCAAGGGTGGCTGACGCCAGGATGAGGGCGACCCGCATGGAGCGCTCTGAATTGCGATACCAGAAGGTCAGATAATAGACGAGTCCGGGGAAAAGACCCGCCTCGGTGGCTGGAATAGTTAGTTGAGTTTGCAAAGTGGTACCAACACATGATTACCTCCGAGTAGGAACCGAATGCCAGTGACCTGGGCAACGTTGTGTGAGCCACCCAAACCCATTGTGGATGCGCCCCAGGCAAGCATGAGGAAACCGATCCATCTCTGCATTGTGTTAGAACTGCTGCTATCAAGATGGGAGGTGACTTACACTGGGCTTCAGCTTCTTGAGCAGATAGTTGGAAGGCACTTCGAAAAGCGCATAGGCGATCAGGAACACCATTAGTGCGACACTGCATGGTTAGCACAGTCGCAGCAATCTACTGACAGAGGACCCACGTGTACTGGTACGAAGTCATATGCGTCTCCGAAAGGAGATCATTTCCGGTGTCCTGATTGAGGATTTTGGCATTGCCTGGTCTGTCAGCATGGCATACATCATATCAGGGCTACGCACCTATGTTGGATCGATCTAGGTAGCAGAGAAGATAGATGCCCGCACAGAGGGGCACAATGTGCAAATCCTGCTTCCAGACCAAAGCCTTCTCGCGAGCGCTGAGGTCTCCGCCAGGGTCGCTCTCATGGGTTACCTGGAATGGTCATTGCAAGGCAACAATGGCAGGGAACTAGGAATGCTCACCTGTGGGACAGCTTCGAGATCATCGCTCTCAGCGCTGCCCAAATACTTTTCCCCACTCATTGTAGTGTGACTCGAAAGATGAGAATACTGTATCGCACGATCTGCTTCGTCCCAGTAGCAGCGCCCGTTGCTGAATGATTATATATGCTTAACAATTAAATCTCCGCGTAAACTGCCGTGACTCGGCCATGTGTCCGACAGGAAGAGACAGATTGAGCGAGGACAGCCTGGCGCGCACCAGTTCAGCTAGCCCAAACCTGGGCAGACCGCCATGCTGGATGCTAATCTGCATGGCTCGAATACTAGTGGCTGATCGGCAAAATTGGCTCAGTTGAGCGAAAGGTTATGTTGCTGCTGATTGCGCGACTAGTCGGGCGGGATTACAATACCATGCATCTTGTTGCTTTGGGAATTGGGTTCAGAGGCTGGTCATGCCGGTTGTGCCTGGTTGCGTCGAATTGGCAAATGAACCCATGGACAAGACAATGGCTTTCCCTGGGTAGCGAGCGATCATCTCCAGGACATCTCCGATGACCGATCCATCTGGTCCTCCGCATGGACGGGGAACAAAATGCGGGGAAGGCCGTTTGGCTGGTATCGGGTATGGTATGGTATCATACCGACCGGTGCAAATGGTGCAAACCATGCAAACCCCGCTGATATTATCCAGGCATGAAGAGAGTCGAGCCAGGCATTGGAGCCATCGTGATCCATGTATGCCCGAGTCACCCCGCATTTCTGGTCGAGAAGCTTCCGATCTGGCCTTGGTTTATCCTCGACTCATTCCACGCCGGTAGCTCCAGGCCGCCTCGCCCGCCCCCCCTCTTCAGCTCCGAGCGGGGCTCGAATCGCAGCCATGTCGACCGCGACCCCCGCCGCGCCCACGCGCAAACCAATGCCGTCGGCATTGACGTTTGACTTGCGTGCAAAGTGCTCAGTAGGCTGTTTGGATTCTCTGGTCCGTTCCAAGCTGACATGCTATCTATACCTAGACCACCAAAGCACGTGCCAGCACCCTCCACCTCCCCCATGGTGATGTCCCCCTCCCCATCTTCATGCCGGTTGCGACGCAGGCGTCCCTGAAGGGCTTGACATACGACCAGCTACGGCAGACCGGATGCCAGCTCTGTCTGAACAATACGTATCACCTCGGCCTGAAGCCTGGACAGGCGGTTTTAGACGCAGTGGGCGGAGCGCATAAGTTGCAAGGATGGGATCGAAATATTCTCACGGATAGTGGAGGGTAATGCAGCCCGATGGTCCTGGTTCAGTGTGACCTGGCTAACAGGGTGCAGATTCCAGATGGTCTCCCTGCTGAAACTGGCCACTGTCACGGAGGAGGGAGTCCGATTTCTCAGCCCTCACGACGGCACGCCGATGTTTGTTCCCTCTCCCGCTGGCTAAGGCTGAGCTGACTGTCTAGGTTGCTCACTCCGGAACACTCGATCTCATTACAAAACTCCATTGGCTCGGATATCATCATGCAACTGGACGATGTGATTGCGACCACCTCGCCAGACCATGCGCGGATCCACGAGGCCATGGAGCGCTCTGTCCGCTGGCTGGATCGTTGTATCGACGCACATAAATACCCAGAGCGCCAGAATCTGTTCTGCATCATTCAGGGCGGATTGGACTTGGAGCTGCGGAAGCAATGCTGCGCGGAGATGGTGGCCCGAGATACGCCGGGCATTGCGATTGGCGGGTTGTCTGGCGGAGAGGCAAAGGAGGACTTTTGCCGAGTGTATGTATCTCAGCAGTGTCAGGGGTCTGGCTAACATGGACAGGGTGGACACTTGCACGGGACTGCTTCCGGAGCACAAGCCACGATATGTGATGGGCGTGGTAGGTCATCCTCATGGTCATGGTGAACCAGGCTGACCGATTAGGGCTATCCGGAGGACTTGATTGTGGGTGTTGCTCTTGGCGCGGACATGTTTGACTGCGTCTGGCCGACCAGAACGGCTGTAAGTGTCTCTATCCTTTGCTGGGCTTGACTAATAGATGTAGCGCTTCGGCAACGCTGTGGTGCCCACGGGCACGCTGAATCTACGGCATCGATCCTACGCGGAGGACTTCCGGCCGGTGCAGGAGGGCTGCACCTGCACCATCTGTCGGCCAAAGGAGCAAGGCGGACTGGGCATCACGCGGGCATACTTGTACCATCTGACGGCGAAGGAGACGGTGGGAGCGCATCTGTAAGCACACACACACACTCTCTCTCCCTCTCCACAACGAGACAAAACTAACGATCCAGGCTTACGATGCACAACGTGCACTATCTGCTGTCGCTGATGGGATCGGCGCGGCAGGCGATCCTGGAGGACCGGTTCCCGGCGTTCCTGCGCGAGTTTTTTGGGACGTTGTATGGGAAGGATTATCCGGAGTGGGTGGTGACGGCGTTGCGGGGAGTGGGAGTGGACCTGATGGCTTGAGCTGAGAGCATAGAGCCTATAATCCTATGCATATAGTAGAGACCACTGAATACCTACTGTATCCTGCAAGTCTGTATTCCCTTATAGTAAATCCGTAATACCGCGGTAAAGTACTCCGCATCACATGACCACGTGGCGCGTCGCGCGCGCGCGTCAATTTGCTCTCCGATCACTTTACTCATCCTCTAAACCTCTCGACCTCTCAACCTCAAAAGACATTCAATCCACCCTCATAGAGAAAGAGACCACGACCACCCCCATACACCAAAACAGCACACACCATGGCCCCCTCCGCCGAATCCCTCCCCACTCCTCCCCAGGATGCCACCCCCACCATCCCCCACGACCCAACCCACGAAGAACACCAATACCTGAACCTCATCCGCCGCATCCTCTCCGAAGGCGAATACCGTCCCGACCGCACAGGCACAGGCACACGCTCTCTCTTCGCGCCCCCCCAAATGCGCTTCTCCCTCTC